>NW_027555514.1:251435496-251707996 GCF_003287225.1 Phascolarctos cinereus
AACTCTGTTTCACAGATAAGGAAAATGAAGCTAAATGCAGTTAAGTGTTTTCTCCTTCATAATGCAGTTGCTAAGGCAAGATTCCAAACAAGATTTGAATAAAGCTCATAATCCTCTTCAAAACTTGTAGTTAACAGTTCATAGTTACAGGCACCTCAGACCCTCACTATAACTGCTATAAATTTCCAGAAACACAATATTACCATGCAGGTCATTCCAGGTATTGAAAAGTTGTCCTAAAAATCTTCTTCATATTTCAAAATTAGTGTTAAATTTAGTCTCTCAGGAAATAAATGAAGTTAGTCTTTTTCTTTCTCCTCCTGTGATAACTAGGAATAACAGGAAACAGACTTTCCAGAATACATTGTTAACTGCCAATTCTTTCCAGACTCTTCATAAAATCTTCTTAATCTTTCTTTATAACACTGTAGTTAAGATAGTGCTTAGAAGAAAGATGTTTGTGCACACTTGTCTCTTTGTGTCTCATCCAAGTTTTATTTCATAGATCTCAATAGATCAAAATTAACTAACATATTATCGCTGACTCAATGGAGAGAAACACCTCATAATAAAACAAAGCAACTTTTAACGGCCAGAACAAATTGTCTTTTCTGCAACATTCCATTTGGCTTTTAAAAATATAACAACTGTATCTATATTTTCTGTGGGGTACATTAGGGATATGATATGTGTTTGTATATAAAAATAAATATATACAGAATAAATATAAAAGAAATACAGTGTAGTTAGGGAGAAAGGACATTAATAGTTGCAGATTAGGAATGGATTTATGTTAAAGGTGATACTTCATCTGTATCTTTAAGGAAGAAATGGAGTCAAGGTGGAGTTTGGGTGGGAATGTGTTCTACACTTCCCATAATCAGATAATGGTATGGAGATGAAATAAAGAGGGTCATGTATAAGGATTAGAGAGAAGGCCAGTTTGGCCAGATTGTAGAGTGAAAAAAAATGGCAGTAATATGAGTGTGGAAAGACAGGTTGGGTCCAGGTTGTGAATGGCTTTCAAAAACAAAAAAAAAGAGTTTATATTTTATCCTAGGAGGAATAAAGAACCATCTCTCTCCCATTTTGCAATATCTTCAACTATCTTACAGTAAATATATCTCCCTCTTCACATACTCATTTGTTCTGTTTTCATATGTACACTTTGGTGTTCTTAATCAATAAAACATATTCATTAAGTAGAGCTTTAAAATGAGGATTTATTTAACTTTAAATGATTTCAATTTATTTCTTACATAAACTTGTTATTCAACCACTTTGTAGCCTTTATTCCACTGTGAATTTTTAAATCTTTATTCTTTTCCTCTATCAAATTACTTTTTTCCTTTCCTTAACTTTCTCTTCACAATATTTATCCTAATTTTTTACTATTTCTTCTGAAATTCAATTAAATATCTAAGAACAATATGCACTAATAATGTGTGTCCTTGATCCTCATGTTATTTACCATTGTTTATTTTGTACAGGTAAAGGTAGCATGGCACTTTGTATAGACACCTAGTCTCAGAACCCGGAAGACCTAGATTCATATTGTGTCTCTCATACATACAAGCCATGTGACTCTGGAAAAGTAACTTAATTTCTTAGTACTCTACACCAATGGCATCAAATAGAAATGAGGCTACTAAACTGTTCATAAAGATTCCTACCAGTTAGAAGATAAGGAAAAACTCAGACAATGATGCATTGTTGGTGGAATTGTTAACTGGTCCAAGAATTCTGATGAACAATTTGGAACCACACCCAAAAGGCTATAAAACTGCTCTTATTCTTTGACCCAGCAATACCACTACTATGTTTCTATCCCAAAGAGACTGAAAAAAAAGAAGATAGGACTTATTTGCATCAAAATATTTAAAGCAGTTCTTTTGTGGTAACAATGGATTGAAAATTGAAAGGATGGCTGAACAAGATGCGGTATATGATTGTGATGGAACAGTATTGTGCTGTAAGAAACAAGTAGCATGATTGCAGAAAAGCCTAGGAAAACTTAGATGAAGTGATGCAAAATGGAGTGAGCAGAACCAGGAGAAAATTATACACAACATCAGCAATATTACAATGGTGATTAACTATGAAAGACTTAGTTACTGTGACTGAGACAATGATCCAGAGAAATACTACAGAACCCATGATGAAAAATGCTCTCTACTTCTAGAAAGAGAACTGACAAATGTTTAATGCAGATTGAAGCGTATTTTTTTCACTTTCTTTTTCTCTTTTTTTTTCTTTTGCAGCATGGCTAATATGGAAATATGTTTTGCATGACTTCAAACATGTAATTGAAACCATATTGCATGTGTTTTCAAGGAATAGGCAAGAGCCAGGCAGGAAGGAGGGAATGCAAAACTCAATTTAAAAAAAATCCAAAAACATCTAAATGTTATTGGAAAATATTTAATTAAATAAATTATATGTATATTTTAAACAGGATTCCTACCAGCTGTGCATTGATTTAGAAAAATTTCATTAATATTACCTATGTTCTATTGTATTTTAAATTACTTTGTTAAGCATTTACTATTTATATTTTAATCTGGTCTCGTTGGCCCTCATGAGTTTTGCAGGTGTATCTTGCCAGGGGCCCATATGTTTGAAACCTCTGCTCTAGACAAATTTTCTAAGACTATAAGTTACAGAAAAGTGGCCAACTTGCCTTGATGGAGAAAATTTCCTCGTATAAAAATTTCCTGTACCAATGAAATCACAAGTCCCTCCCCCCAAAAGTCCTACTTTCATTACTCATTGTATAGCAATTGTTGAAAAAGGCCTCAGGAAATTGCAAACTTTAAAAAGGTTCTCCAAAAATATAAAACTTTGATTATGGTATTTTTCTTCTCCTACATGAGCACTAACCCATGTAGTGCTTTGGGGAGGGGGAAGGAGATAGAAAGAGGGAGAAAAATGTGGAACTCAAAAATCTTATAAAAATGAATGTTAAATATTATCTTCACGTGTAATTGGAAAAATACAATTTACATAAAAATATAGAAAGCTGGTTTATAAGTAGGTCATCAAGTAAGTGGTGAATTCTTTTGCCTTGATAACCCAAACAACTAAAGGCAAATTTTTGAAGGCCCTTAATCTTATGCACCTCTTATCCTTTTTCATTGACTATTTAAAAAAGAATCCAAGGGTATTAAGAACTACATAGGTTTTAGGCTGATTGTAAGCATTAACTTAGTGCTGTTACTTTAAGTGTGAAATATTTATCCAACAACTGAGGGATTGAAAATTACTGAATGAAGTGATTCACATCAATATTTATATTTATTTTCACTCTATGAAGCTAGGAGGAACTAGGAAGCTTAAAACAGTTGGGAAGAATAATCATATCCTTTACCATCTATAAAATAGCATCTCATGATTCGTATGTAGCAATAACCATTGGAGAAGATGAAATATTAGAGAAATTGTTTAAACATTTGCCCCCCAAAAGAATTCAAATCAGCCTATACCTTGATGTATGATGTCAACATAAAACTGGACATTGGGGAGAGTGGTAAAAAAAGAAATTTGAAAAAATGTTTTGAATAAGAAATAAAGAATGGCAAGTTTTTTGTAGACTACGTAGGAATCTTACTAATGTATATCACGAATAGGTTCTTCAAGAAGAGAGTCACAAGTTGCTTGACATGACAAACAATCACCAACATTGTAATCAGTAAATTTGGGCAATCTTGTCAGTCAAGATGGTTATTGATGTGGGAGTCTTTGCTGAATTAGCCAGCTGTGTGCATTCACACCAATAATCAATTAGGACAAATATAAAAATCAACAAAGAAAGAAAAGATAAACCAAACAAGATGAGATTGTGTGTAATTACAACAACTCTAATCTAAGCTCTTCAGAAAAATTGCTGACTCAAAATGGGAAAATGAATAAAGATAAACATGCCAACTCTGTTTTTCAACATTTCTTAATGAAACTTAGAGGACAAATAACACTCATTGCATCAAGTAGACCAAGGATTTAGAAATCTACTCAGAGAGCAAACCCTTGATCCTCTTGTCAAGCACAAAGGTATGACAGCACCTTGTGCAGCCCTCCCTCACTCAAATCAAAGTCAATCACAAGTCCTGTCATCATCTCTCTGATGTCTTGGTGTCTTCGAAAATGAAGTATAAACACAACCTGTGAGTAGTCTGAGCTGCCTGAAAGGGGGACCCAGTTACTGTTGGGTAATTCTCTCCTCCTGTCTTATCTCTCATCCTCTTCTCTCCTCTCATAGTCCCTTACCTGAGGGTGTTCTTTCCAAAAGAAGGTAAATTTTGATGGCCAAATCTGCCTAGTTCACTTAGGACATACTGGCTGAATCTCGCTCTCAAAGACCAAGCCTTAAAATTCACTCTGGAGCTCATAAATTGGACAACAATAGGTCCCTCCCGAAGCACCACTTAATGGTTGTTTTGGGGGCATTCCTGGACCAGAATGAATGTTTCTCTTTTGACCAGCAACCCTGAGGGTCTTCCTCTCCAAGTTTAACTTTTTTTTTAAATTAATGTAGCAATCCTTTGACTCATTTCTTAAAGAAACCAATTCACTGAATAGGCGTTGCCTCACTCAAAGTGAGAACCAGAAAAAGACCTTATCTGAAAAGGGCCAGGGTCTCCCATTGTATCCTGAACCTTCTCCAGTCATCCTGATGAATATCTAGTCACTGGCCATGGCTCTGGAGGAGAAAGTGAGGCTGGCAACCTTGTACAGCTCTGCCTCACTCAAATCAAAGTCAATTGCAAGTCACATCATCATCTCCCTGATGTCATGGTCTTCTTTGAGAAGGAAGGACAAATGTAACAATGAAAACGGTATAGGGTACAAGCTCATTTGAAAGAACAAATCAAACTTTACATAAAAGAGTGGCAGATAATCATAAACAAATTTTTTTCTCATACATAAAAAAACAATGAAACAGAGTGAAAAGGAGAATAATTTTGCAGAAATCCATATTCAATTAGACATTGATGAGTATGAATATATAGATATATCTAGATATCTTTATTTCTTGGTTTTTCTTTTTTCCACATAAGATGAATAGCCAATAAAAGAGACAGAGAAGAGCAGGAAATCAGAGGACTAGGACAGTGTGGCAGCTCTTTAACCAAAAGACTAGAGAGTATCATTTGGTGTGAAGTGGAGAGTGTTAACCTGTTAACCACAAAGAGAATGGCGATAATAGAACTTGACTAGAATGGCAATGTGCCTGAATAGCAACAACCATTGATCAAAGGACCAAAGCTTGTTTGACTTAAGTAGAAAAGATTTTGAGGGCATGTGTAGAGAATCACTCTTTGGCTCTTATACCAGAACTAGGCAGGCTACATTTCCCTTCAGGACTCCAGAGGGCTTACTCTCATATCTACTACTTAAGTCTTGGGTTCCTCCCATTTTAGAGGCCAATGACTAGTACTCCAGTTCCATTTCATCACTTTACTTTTGATAGCTTTTGCAAATGGGTATTAATGTCAAAGATATAGTAAGAATAGGAGAAACATCTCAACTACTGTTATGCCTTCCCATAACCTTGGGAGCATACTTTCCTTACGTAATTTCAGTCCTTGGAAAATAAATTCAAAATTGGTCAGTTCCTATATAACACTGGTCACACCAAGTTCACATCCAAAGGGTGAATGGTTACAGGATTAACCTCAGCTTCTACTAGACTGAGAACAAAAAGGCCACTCTTTCTTCTTTGAAGTATTAATGTTTGGCTGGCTAGAAGGCCTAGCTTATGATCCAGGCTCTGTGATGGTGGGATACTGGAGCTCCCTCAAGATGACTTTTCCAAATCTCTAGTTTGTGAGACTTTACTCTCTTTACCCAGAACACAAAGTAACAAATGGAGAGAACAAAGACAGAATTTTGTTCCTCTTACTTGCAAAATTATCTCTCATCTGATGATTTTAATGAGTCACCAAGGTCTCCCAAGAGAGACTCAGGCAAAAAAAAAAAAAAAAGAAAAAAGAAGAAAAAAAGAGTGGCTGGTGCTGATGATCCATTTTGGAATGCCTGTAAAACCAAACAAATGAGGGAGGCTAGAAAACTCACCCACATGTTGCCTATTCTGTAGAGTCAATTTTTTTGGGGGGGGTAAATTGGAATATTCGGGAGATTTTCATTTTTAATCTAAGATGATTTAATTCAATGATTATTTCAATTTGTCAGTTGGTAATATAACTTCCCTTAATCTGAGTCCCTTTAAATAAGTTGCAGCAAGTTATTTTCATATATTGATCAGCCAATAAACACATTATTCACCTACTATGTGCTAGATATTATGCTAAGTACTGAGGATACAAATAAAGGCAAAAGATAGTCTCTGTTCCCAAAGAGCCCTAGTCAAATGGGGAGAACACATAAAAACAATGATACACAAACAAGCTATAGACAGGATTTGTTGGAAAAAAAAAATGAACAGAGGTAGGTAAGACACTAGCATTAAGGGGGATTGTTACATACTACAGACAAACAATCCTAAGGTACGTCAATGGGTAGCACAGGGAATAACTTTAGAGCCTGTGAGCAGGATGCCACAGGGGTAAAGACCCAGGGGATCTGCTTAGGATTTCCTCCTCCACCAGCCCTGATTTGCTCTTATTCTGATAAATACTGCTAAGGTAGCCACTGCTCCTTAATCCTTTCTCTTCCCACTTTCTCTAGCTGAAATCCTAGCTCAAGTAGAGGTATTGGACAGGGACCATCCAGAGGGCAGAAGAGAAAAAGTGGCCTTGAGCCAGAGAGACAAAGGAACCCTGGGGAGAGCAAAGACACATGTACCTACTAGGAACAACAATGACTTACTATACTCTCAGTGCAGTTATTATCTCCACCTCTTCAATTCTCTTTTTCCTCTGCCAAGTAGTTATTAATCTGTCTTGTTTCTATATTCACGGTAGTAATTCTTCACTTCTGCTTAAATTGAATATATTTTCCCCTTCCTCCACCTCTTTCCCTAGCCAACATCTTAACATTTTTAATATAGTAGGCTCAAATAATCTGATATGACATTCCCCTTTCTCTTTAGAGTTATTTTCATATGCCATTTTCCTGCTTTGGACATATTTTTCATTCATGCTATCAAATGTTAACCCTTCCATTTATTCTCTCAAACTCCTGATACCTTATTTCCTGGCTTCTTTCCTGTCTCTAGTAAGAATCATAAAACCATATGATGATAGTTCTGGAATAGAAAAGGACTTCAGGGTGTATCTTGTACATCCCCATGATTTAAGAGATGAGTCAACTAGAAGGCTAATGACTTGCTCAAAAACATATAGTGTTCCAAACTTGAAAAGGAAAATAATACATCTTTATTTTCACTTACCTCTAAATAAAACAGTTATTTAAAAAGCATTATTTGTGAAGGTGTCCATAGAGTTCATAAGTGTTATCAGTCAGCCAGTCAGTCAATAAACATGTATTAAATGCCTACTATGTGCTATATAATGTGCTAAGTACTGGGTTTACAGAGAAAGGCAAAAGGCAATCCCTATTCTCAACCATTGACAATCCAATGTATGACATGACACGTGCAAAAAAAGAGTTAAGAACCCCTAATCTAGAGGGACATTAGTGGTCATTTAAACAGATTAAATCTGGAAGGAACTTCAGAGGCCTTTTAATTTGACATCTTTATTTTACAGGTAAGGATATTGAGGCCTAGAGAGGTGAGGTAATGCAGGGTGGAACATGACAGAGCCAGAACTTGAATGAAATGTTTTAGGTCCAAATTCAATGTTCTTTTTACTGCCCCAAGCTACCAATAAAAATGATCAAAGCCCAGGGATCTTTCTTCCAGCAAATCCAGAGAGCAAAAGAAATTGTTTAACAACTTGTGACGATTTTCCACTTAGAAGAAAAGGTGGAAGTGCTAGAGGAAAAACTACCTATATTGAATATTATGGAGAAAAACCAAAAACTTCAGAAAAAAAGGATATGAAGACTCAGAAGAGAATCTTAGCTTGTGAGAGAAAATTGAAAGTTTTCAGTGTGTGAAACAGACAAGCAGAGGTAAAGAAAGGTGAGCTGGGTATTTGGGACCAAGCAATAGATAATGCTAACAACAACAGCAATGATGACTATGGTGGTGATGATATTTTTTTTCAAAACTTAAATGATTTTATTTACAAAATTAAGGGTATTGAAAAGGTTTGTACTCAAATCCAGGGGAGTCCAAAGACTGTCTCCTCTCCCATGACTTCCATGTATGATACTGGGTGAAGTCCCTGCAGGGCAAAAGGTCTTGGGATTGACAGCTCTACATTGCCCTTTTCCTGGCTTCCCCCTGCTAGTTCATGGCTCTTCATCTCTGCCCTGTTTCTTTTTTAACACCTGCCATCCAGGGCTCTGGCTACTTGTTGGAGTGCTCAGTGGCTGATCCTTCCCTTGTCATTGCTCAATGACAGCCACTCCTTCATTATCCTCTTCTCATCTCAACCTACTTTGAAATTTACTCCCTGAAAGCTATTACCTGTTACCTTTATTTTTTTTTATTCATTTACTTTGATTCGTCAAAATCACTTTCATAAGCTTTTGAGTTTTAAATTTTTCTCCCACTCCCTTCCTGCCTCCCTTCCTAAGAGAGTGCGCTATCTGATATAGACTTTACATTTACATTCCTATTAAACATATTTTCACATTAGTGATGTTGTAAGAAAGAATTAGAACCAATAGGAGGAAACACCAGAAAGAGAAAACAAACAAACAAAAAAACCAAATACTATGTTTATGTCTGCATTCAAACTCCATAGTTCTTTCTTTAGATGTAGATAGCATTTTCCACCATGAGACCTTTGGAGATGTCTTAGATCCTTGCATTGATGAGAAGGGCTAAGTCTATTAACTGTAGTTATCACACAACCTGGCTGTTACTGTGTACAAAGTTCTCCTGCTTCTGCTCACTTCACTCAGCATTGGTTCATATAAGTCTTTCCAGGTTTTTCTGAAGTCCGCCTATTCATCATTTCTTATAACATAATAGTATTCCATTACATTTCTATACCACAACTTGTTCAACCATTCCCCAATTGATGGGCATCCTCTCAATTTCTAATTCTTTGCCACCACAGAAAGAGCTGATATGTGTGTGTGTGTGTATGTGTGTGTATACATACATACATACATACATACATACATACATACATACATACATACATATATACATACACATATTTGTACATGTGAGTCCAACATATTTATAGCTGTGATAGAGTTTGTGATAAAGGAGAGAGAATTCAGACATAGTTTATTTTTGTGGTGGTGGTGATGATAATGAAACATTTGTAGAATATTTTAAGGATTGAAAAACACTGATTCTCACAACAATCCTTGGAGGTAGGTGTTATTGTTATTCCCATTTTTACCTGAGAGAAATGAAGAGGAGAAATGTTAAATAACTTGTCGAGGCTCACATAGCTAGCACCAAAGGCAGGATTTGCACAGATCTCCTGACTCCAAGTCTTCAACTCTTTCCAAAGTACCATCTAACTGCCACCAATAATAATAATGGAAACTATGTCTTTGGAGAGAAATGCAAAATTAGTTCCACAAAATACTGATGGATTTCTGTGATGAGAGTAGTCATCCACCAGCAGGGAGTAATGATCAAGGAAAAAGGTGAGACGTGTTGTTTGCTAACATCCTGTGGAAAGATAGGGAGGTAAGAATTTATTGACCTCCCACGAAAAATAAACATCCCTCCTGTCTTCCTGGTCCATGTATTTAGGACTTGAAAGGGACTCTCCAAAAATTTGTCAACATAAGGACCACAACCTGCCCCCATTATTTGTTGATATAAATTAATTATACCTCTAGAATTAAGGCAGAAAGCTTTGCCAGAGATAAGTAAGACCTGGTCAAGCAGCAGAAAATCTCAGGGGCAGCTGTGGTATTTAATAATAATAGCTACTCTTCACAAAACACTTTAAGGTTTACAAATTCTTTGCCCATAGTATCTCAATTGATCCTCTCAAGAACTCTGCAAGAAAGAGGAACTTCTGCTTCCAGGAGCCAAGATGGCAAAGTGAAAAGGTAGTCACTCTCACCCTTCCCTATCAACCTATGAAAACCCAGAAAATATTGCCCCCGAAAAAAAAAAACCTGGAAGAACTCTGAAAGAGATAGAGGCTATTATTATCTCCGTTTTCCAGGTAAGGAAAGAGAGGTTAAGATAGCATAAGTCACGTTTCAGTGGTCACCCAACTAGTAAGGTACATTGGCAGAATTTGCACTCAGGTATTTTCAGACTCTAAGTCCATCATTCTAGGCATTATGTTGTTTAGGATTGTGTTTGTGTCCGTGTTTCTAATTGAAATACTCACAAAAGAACATATATCTGAGGAGTGGTCAGTTGGTTAAGAAGATAGTATCTGAGAATACCTTGTGATTTCATCATCCATAGCTTTACATCTAAGAATGGTGTAGTTTTTATAGGAAGGAATTGGGAATGCCTGACTAGGACCAGAAAATATATAATTCACCAAACACTATCAATAAGAGAATACATAAAATAATCTATGTCCTCAAATGCATCAAATATGGGCAATTAACAAAGTGAATTATATGTCCTAATGAAACCATGCAAATTCAATCTCATAGTAAGTAGGTATCAGGGAAGAGATTTTCTCTTGTATTGTGTCAAGAACTGTTGCTATTCTTGGGAATACATTCATATCCCTCCTCTGACCCATGCGGCTGTGCTCTAGGCAACATTATATAATATTATAACATTTCTAATATTATAAGATAGAAAAAACCTTTATTACAAGTTGCAGGAACCTTGAAAGATGGTTTAATGGTTTTTGATACAGCTTGTGAAAAGGAGAGAGAATTCAGACATAGTTTAGATGCTTTTGGAAGAGCAAATTTCAGTACAGAGAAAATTGCTAACTAGGTTCCTGTGGCCTTAAAATGGGTGAGGCAAGTCAGCCTGAGAAAGTTGGAGAGCTGGCAAGAATACCGATCTCAGCAATGGTGTCCATGAAGATTCCTGAGAGCTCTCTTAGAGAAACTGAGTTCCATACACATTTAGCTATCAACCAAATTAGATTTTCAAAAGACAAATATAGAGCATTGTAACTCAAAAGGCCATTTATATTGGACTCTCTTCTCTTTGGTGGAGATCAATTATTGAGTGCCAGGTAGCTCTAAGGGGCAAGGGAATTTGTGAAAGCTAGAGAGATGAGAGGTCCTGGCTGTTCTGGCTTCCAACTGTCACTAATTCTCCCCCTCACATAGACTGGGGCACTGACCAATCAATATACACCAAGGAGGAGAGAGTCCCATGCAATTGGTCATTTCAGCTGAAAGTTATACTATGAATACAAGAGTTAGGATGAATACAAAAGAGTAATAAGGCCTGAAAGAATATTGTCAGGAGCACTCATGTTCATAATTAACTAACCCTGACATTAAATTTTTTTTTTTAAATTTCTGCTTATTTTTTTATCTGTGTTGAGGGTAGGAGTAAAATGAAACACAATTGTTTAGTAAAATCTAACCCACCTTCACTCCTGACTCTCCAAATTTTTATAGCCCTGTCCCAGCTGCCTTCTCAATGAGAACATGCCTCTATCCCTGGGTGAGTTCTTTCCTAGAATCTCTTTGAAGAAGTACCTTACTATTTGAATGACCAGAAGGCAAAGTATAGACATTAGAATCATGGACACAGAGTTAAAAATTATATAAGATGCCATTGAGTACAACTCACTCATTTTAGAGATAAGGAAACTGGTCTAAAGAGATTTGTGTGTGTGGTTTGTCCTTCATTCTCGAAGAGGAGCGTGACATCAGGGAGGTGATGCCATGACTTACAGTTGAATTGGATTTGAGTAAGGGAGGGCTGGGCAAAATCACTAGCCTCACTTTCTCCTCCATCTGTGTCCAGTGGGCAGCTATAGATCATGACAACTGCCCAGGATGCAATGGGAGACTTTGGCCTTTTTAATCTAAGAGCTTTCCCATTCCTCACTTTGAGGGAGGCAATGCCTTTAGTGACTCACCCAAAGACAAACATGTAGTACAAGGCAAAATCAGCATTCTAACTCAGGAACTCTGACTCTGAATTTAGTGTTACCTATCTGGCCACATGGCCTCCCTAAATGTAATGATATCCAGCCATTCAATAAACAGCCAATAAACATTTATTAAGTATCTACTCTGTGCCAAGTACTGTGCTAAGCAGTAGGAGTCACTGAGAAAGTAGACTAGTGGAGCACCCAGGAAGAATTCATAGTCAGTTCTGCTCTAGTCAAGATGTCTATTGATGACTTGAATAAGAGGCATTTTCCCCACTTTTTTAGATGATACAAAACTGAGAAAGAATAGTTAGTTGCCATGATCAAGTTACTGTATAAAGCAATCTCTTGACAAGAGTCAAAGCTAACAAGATTAAATTCAATAGGAACAAATGTAAAGTACAACATAGGTCTAAACAATCAAAAAGAACCAAGGAGGTCAGTATGAAATGATGTTGAGCAGGAAAAATCATTCCAATATTTGTTTGCAGTAGAAGAAACCTAGCATATAAAATGAAGCATATTATAGTCCCCGCTAGTTCTCTGCTTTGATCAGGCCATATCTGGAGCATCATGTTCTGGTCAGGCCTGCACATCTCAGGAAGCAAATCAATAAGTGGAAGCATATCTAAGGAAGAGGTAAAAAGAAAGTAAGAGACAGTACACTATATTGAGTAAGAATAGGATGACTGAATTAAGAATATTTATCTCACCGGAAAACCAAATTTTTCTTGCTGTTGCTATACTTTAGCTGCAAGAACGATAGCTCTAGTTAGATATTTGAAAAGATGTCAAGTGAAAGCGGCATTCAAATTATGCTAATTGACACCAGAGTGCAGTTTTAGAAACAACAGATAGAGGTTCCACAGTGGCAAACTTTAGTTTGATATAAGAGAATGAGAAACAAAGTAGACACTTATCGACTGAAGGATGAATGATTAAGTTGATTGTGGTACATAAATATAGCGAATTTTATAATTACTACACCGTAAGAGATTTAAATGATTGATTCAGAAAAGGAAGTAACAATTTAGGTGAATGGGATGAAGAATAAGTAGAAGCAAGGAAGCAAACTAGACAATACTACAATAATATAAATGGAAATAATAACAGGGATGAAAACAAAATCTCGAATACCGCGTAATTCTAATGACCAAACACTGACATTGCTTGGTTGCTGTCCTTTGTTCTCGAGGACCAAAATGGCATCATTATGCTAGAGTCAAGTTACAGTGTGTCTGACTGTGGCTGATCAGACCAATAAAATCTCGGAATGTTCTAGCACAGATTGGGCACAAATAACCCATGTGAAGATTTGGGGTGGATTCTCTAAATTTGCACATATTGCATTTCTTCTGAGGTCCTTCAATTTGGCTTTGCTCATAAAACACAGCACCTTCCCCAGTGTGGGCACACCATACTGAGTGGTCCTGCGCCATTGTCTCCCATGTCAGCAATCAAATCCAAAGTTCTTAAGAGAGACCTTGAGAATGTCCTTGTATTGCTTCTTCTGACCACCATGTGAATGCTTGAACTGTCTGAGTTCTCCATAAAACACCCAACTGTGACATAGAAAAGGGATGATAGCATGTTCCTCCTTTCCTTCTTTGAAAAGGTAAGGGGCTATGGGACTGGAACATTGCATATCATTGCTATCTTAAGCAGTTAATATATTTGATAGTTTTTCTGAACTGCGTTTCTCTTTTTAAAAAATTCTTTGTTACATGTTACATGGTTCATGGGATTATAGATTTGGAGATTTAAGGGAGCTTAGAGGGTCAGCTGCTCATTTTCAAGATGAGAAAAATGAGGCCTGGGGAGACTAAGTGGTTTGATCAAGATTATGGATGGAGTACGAAGTATCAGGGCTGGGATTTAAATCAAGGTCATTAGACTCCAAATTTATCACTCTTCAGTATGATGCTAATTCTTGGATGGCTCTCTGATGAGGTAGGGAGGAAGATGGACTTAAAATGAAGGTCATGTATTGAATAGAAATATATAAAAGTGAAATGTGCTACATTGGAAGGTGCTAGGTTTCTACCTCCCTGGAGGTCAAGTAGAGGTCATTTGACCACTTTTAGAGCATGTTTGGAAAGGACTCCTGTTTGTATGTATTAGACTATGTAACCTTTAAGTTCTCTTTAACTCTGATATTCTAAGCATAAAATTGACTTAGAAAAATAAAAGGACATGCTAAAAATCACCTTTGAAATATATTATTCATAATTTTGTGTACATACAAACATACATATATATGTGGCAAGTCAATGCTGCTCATGAACAGGGAGGGTTTAGCATAGAGATGGCAGGCAGTATGTCAATGTCCCTGGATACACTTGGAACATGGACATCAAGTTAGACTGGCATTGCCACTTATACTCCATGTATTAGCCTTTAAATATAAGCTCAAATAAAATTCCCAAATGTCTATCAAAGCTGGTGGAGTACAAATTTATAGCCTCTCGCAAAGTCACATAAAGCCGACAGGTCAAGGAAAAACACCACAAGGGACTTTCAAACCATAATTTGTTTCAGGTACTTGAGCTAGGGATGACTTAGTTTTAAAATCAGCTGCTTTACAACTTCCCCTAAAATCTCCCATTTTCTAGTTTCTCTATGTCAAAGGCTGTGCTCACAAAATATCAAATAAGGCTTATAATTATTTGGGGCTAATGGTCAAAGGCATATATTTGTCATTGGAAAAATATTATTAACCTACAAAATATTTCATCAAACATATTTATTCCAAAGTGTTCTCTATTTGGGGGCAAAGGTATTGGAGTAAACAACTTATTTTCAACTGCTTCCCTGAGTCTAATTATCAGTGACTTGAACCAGGGAATTTCTTTCTCTTGGTGCATTTTTTTTCTTAATTTGCTCAAATATGGTAGGAAAAAATATTGTGCTGAAATAAACACAGTACTGTTAATAAGTATCTAATTTATGGGGTTGTCATCCTGTTATTTTTGTCCAGAGCTTACACACACACATACTTCATAGGAGACTCTCCTCTATTTTCTTTAATAGTCTCAGAAAGGAGAGCAGTACTCAGGCTATTCATCTACCAACTCTCTTTCTCATTCTGTGACTGATCCATTTCATTCATTCACTCATTATTTTGCTAAATAAACATGAACAATTATTAAACAGTGCCATGCAAAGAAATATTGACAGATTTTGGAGAATGCATGAGTTAGAAAATATGTTTCCTACCTCCTTTCATTCCATTGCAAAAATTAAAAAAAAATTCAATTTCATTTTTTTCTTTGTTCCTTCCTTCCTTCCTTCTTTCCCTCCTTCCTTTCTTCTTTCCTTCCTTCCTTTTCTTTTGTGTTATTATCATTTAAGGTAACTCCTGGAATAGAAGCTCCCTCCATACCCGGATTTTAAGAGATTAAAGAGTTTTAAGGAGGGGCAGGGAGCCAAAACCAAGATTTTATTCGGTAAACATGGTGAAAAAACTCTTTCCATAAATGTCAATCAGTAACTGTTCATAGATTCTCAGGGGATTGCTTATATTACTGAAAAATCAAATGATTGCCCATGGTCACACAGCTAAGGCAATTGAGTATTAAGTAGGCCTTCATAGGGAAGCAATGTGGTGGTGGCTGGGAACTCAGTGAAGGCATAAAAGAATGAAGAGGAGAATGAAGGAGTGAATTGAAGTGGAAAGGATTTAAGGGAAGACAGTCAGAGGGGAAGAGAATGTTTGAGGAGAGAAGGGAGACGAGCAGAGAGAAGGGAATGGAAGGAAAGGTAGAGGAAGAGAGGATAGACGAGATCTTATTTGTCTGAAAGTTAAGAAAAAATAGAAATATTTTTAAAATAAATTGTATTTAGTAAAATATATGTAGTTCACGTAACATTTTGTATTTAAAATGACTTTTATATATTCTTTATCATCAAAATACAAGTGTACCCCAATTTTTCATATTGAAACTTTATTTAAAAAAAACCCTGGAATTAAAAAATTAAGAAAAGTTACAGCTACACATGAGCCTGAACTATCATCCTGTTCAAACACAGCACTAAATGTTTGTAGAGAATTAGATGTATTCTCTTGACTCACGGATCACGTTTGGAAGCATTCTATATATGTGTTTTGAACAAGTTAAAGTTATCAGAGTCTATATTGACCAACAACGGACAGAATTTTACTTATTATTTTCTATGAAATTCACTAATTTGAAATGGAAATCAAAGGAAATCAACAAATAATGATATTGCCAATCAAGACAAAAATACATGATAGTTATATGTACATATGAGAGAATTGGTTATATCATTATGTAATTTTCCAGGTGTGAAACATTGTTGATCACATAATACAGCCTACTTATACCTCTTATTCTTCTTCTCATTGATATTTTAGAATCATTTGCAATTTTTATCTTTCTTTTTATGAGGTGGTGAGAATTCCATTATTTTTAGCTAGGTAGTAATGCTGGGAGTACAATTATGTCAAAATTACTGTTTGTGAATTTGCGTTTTGGGAGAATTTGAAGTTTTCTGAAATATTCAATAGCATTATCTTCTGTTCAAATTTGAATCCAATGTATTATGCAAGTGTAGTATCCATCTCATGTATATGTACATGCATATTCATATATATGTAGCTACACATATGTATGTGTGTATACATATATACATGCATGCATACATACACACACTAGTGGAATAAGTCAAAAGCACACCCAATTAAATTCATTTTGTAATCTGGGTAAAGCATCTTTCTCATGAAGAATTTTGTGCATGTATATAAATGTGTGAGAGTCAATGTACATGTGTATAGGTGTGCGTGTATGTGTATATGAATGAAGGTTAATCTGTGTGGGTGATCCCACAGTAATGCAGAATATACCCCATACTTGCTTTTTCATCCTGTGTGATTCCTGTCTACAGCTTTCTATGAATCCCCCACAGAATAGCTGCACACATATAAAATAAAGGTGTGACTGTTTCCATTCATCTCATCAGATGGGTTAGTGAAAGAGAGTGTCTAAAGCTGCCTTTGATAAAGCACCACACATCGAACAGAAAAAAGAATCATCTTATCATTTCTGTATTTTGCCAGATGTGCGGAATCAAACTCATTTTTCCCAATGACTATGGTGTGGAGAGTCTGTTTAAAGCCGAGTGCCCACATTTTGTTTAGACTTGGCTCGACTTACAGTAACCACAGCCCACAGTCTTATTTCTGAAAACCAACCATAGTCTCTCAAGGCTGGGTCGCTCCTAATAAGAAACATGCCAGGCCCCTCCCCCATCTGAAGTGTTTATTTCCCTTGATATCATAAAGGTATAAATATAAACATGACTTTAAAGCAGTTTTTAAAATCATCAAATGTCCCTGTCTACCCATGTGTCCTTTACCCAACAGGATGAAAGGAATACAGCAGTTATCTCTTATTAAGATATTCAGAAATCCTGTACATACAGCCAGCAACTTCAGTTAGCAGCTTTTTCAAATTAAAGCAAGGAAGGAATGATAAATATTCATTTTCTCCTTTCCCACTGGCACCAAGATGTAAATATAGCTAATTATGGCCTCCTAAATACAATTATTAATCAGTTTTGTAGTAACATGCTATTTGGGCCCAGATGTATGCAAATGTTCAGGTTTCTCTTCCAGATGGATTTCATTAAGTTAAGGCAATTGAAGAAGTTGAACAAAGTGCTCAGCTTTATGATGTTATTTGGTTCAGATGGAAAACACAGATACATAGACAAACCTACACACATATACACACATACATATATACTCCAAATCAATAACTTTCAATTGGAAAATTATACATATATATGTGTTGTGTGTGTGTGTGTGTGTGTGTGTGTATGCATATATATATGTATATATATATATATGCTTAAGATTCATTATGAATCTTTCAAAAAAACTTAGAGAACAATAGGAAGAAGGAAGAAATATTAAAATTTATATTCTAAAATGAAATTAATATTAAAGAGTATCTCTCCTCTTCTATGTCCTATTAAAATGAATTTTCTATAATTTCTGGTGGCAATGACATGCAGAATTGTCAATATAAACTTCTCTGTTTGTAGAAATAATTCGATGAGACTCTGCTATATATTCTTTGTCAGCTCTTGTCAATTGAATTCCAATGGATATTGCTCATAGACAACTTTTTGATACCACTATTGGATCTTGTAATTACAAGTTAAAGAGTAGATGTCAATCTGCTTTGGTGTGGCCCACCATATATTAATGATATCACAGGTTTAGTTGAAAAAAATTACCTGGTAGGTGATTTAAATGTATATGAGTGAGCACACTAGGTTGCAGAAAAATTAGTTGACATAAAATTCTGAACTTTTGATTTTTAATTCATTCTGATTCTGGCTTTTATAGACTCTCTCTTTAGTTTGTAAAGAATTAGAAATGTCATCTATGTTTTAAATGAAATGTAGAACCTAACTTCTGAATATTTGTGGTAAAGAAAAAAAAACCAGAAATGATTCTATAATAAAACAGTATTAATCTCACTGTTCTGCAAACTCTCTTGCTTAGGTAATTGCATTTTCCTATCCTAACACATATCTGCCTTTTCCTTTTACAAACTTAATGGAAACCTAAAATAATTGAAGTTTTTGTGGCACTGACACATGAATATAAAAAAAAAATTATTGGGAAATGTGTCTGTCTACATATTCACACCACTATATACTTAACTGAAGTAATATGAAAAAAGTCTTTAAATTATTCATTTTATGAGATATTTTTCACATTTTCTGATTGAAATATGTAGTCTTCCCAAAGTTATTCAAGCTAATAGATGACAAAGTATATATTCTAGCCAAAGCAATGAGTGAGATACAGAGTTGAGGAAGACATGCTTTCTGTCATTCCATGGGGAAATGATAGGTATGCAAATAACTGCAATGTCAATTACAATAAATGCATAGATAATTTGGAAACTAATTACAAAGTCCCAAGGAAAAGCCTTTAATGGCAGTATTTAGAAAAGCTTCAGAGGGGAGATGGCACTATAACTGTGTTGAAAAATGAGTAGGATTTTGTTTACCCTGGAAAAGTAACAGAACTCTAATTCACTTATAATGTTTTCAAAACTATTATTTCATTGAAATCTACTTAATTCCTCTGATTCCATACCATTTCATTGTAGTATGAAGGTGACCTTGATTTCTTGAAGACCAAACCACAAGTACAACAAATTTCTGGTAGTTCCTATAAAGATGGAAAAGGTGACTTGTAGGCTAAGAAATGGACTAGATGCATTTTGTCTAAGGGCTAGCCAAGCTAACATATGCTCATCCTCTGTTTAATCCCTGGATGATGTCATTCTGGGTCATAGAAACTCTTGAATAGCCTCTGTTGATTAACAAAAGAGCTATGTTTTGTTGTTGTTGTTGTTATTAATGGACAAAATGTCCTTGCTTCGATACCAAAAACAGACAGACAACCCCCAAAAGTTATGCTATATCATAAATATGAGTATTTACTCCACTGGCACCTATCAAAACCCATCTATAACTTCTTAACCTAGGAAATAAATGCTTGTCTATGTCTTCTAATCAAAGTTCTAGCTAATATTAAAATCTATCCATATCTTCATCAAAGTATTTCAACAGTGCAGGAGGGGGAGCGCAGCACCTGATCTATCTTTCAGTTCTCTCATTTTCCCAACATGACTGGCCCACTGGGATATCTTCTTTCTCAATTCTTAGGAATAAATCCTTTAAAAAATACAAATTTTATTGAAATATTAGAATTTTACATCACATACATTTCCCAATGTATCTCTCCCTCCACCCCTTCCCAAGATGACAACCATTATAACAAACAACAAAATAAATAAAAAGTGGGAAAAATTCAACAAAACCAAAAAAAAAATTAAAATGTTTTTACATTATATATATATGTTCCCTTCCCATAGCTTCCAACTTCTCAAATGAAGTTGAGGGAGCTTGGATCTCATAGCTCTTCTTTTATTTATGTGTCATCACAGTTTTAGTTCTATTCATTTGCAGTTTTATTATTTTTGTTTCCATTTGCATTGTCCAGATCATTATACATATCTTACCTCATTGTGCTTTCTTTACTTAATATCATTTCATATAAGTCTTCCCATACTGCTCTATATTCATGATGTTCATAATTTATCAAAGCTGGGTAATATTCCGTTGCCTTCATGTACCACAGTTTTGTTTAGTCATACTCTAATTATTGGACAACTACTTTATTTCTAGTTCTTTATTACAAAAAAAAAAAAGAATACTGTCGTAAATAAAGTATTTTTTTTTATTCCACCTTACTTTTTGTCATTGACCTCCTTGCCATGTATGTCTACTAGTGGAATCTCTGCATCATGTAGGACTCAGAATTGGGGAACCTGCAGCCTCGAGGCCCCATGTGGTCGTCTAGGTCCTCAAGTGTGGCCCCAACCCTGGTAGAGGTATTTTTGTGACTTTCACTATATAATTCCAGATTTGGTTCTGAACAATTATACTAATTTACATTCCTACAATGGTAACTACTGATATGAGTTTTACTGTGGGAAATTAGAAAGATCGTTACTGGGAAAGTTGGACATTCCATTCATATACTCTTTCTCTAGAAACAATGTTGGTATTGATTTAATTAGAATTCTCAGACCAGGAAGGAGAGACCATCAAGGAGCATGGTTTGGTGACATGGCAGATCATAGCTTTGGCAGACTCCTAAGATGTGAGAGCTGAGTGAGTGCTACTCATTCAAGGTATCTGGTTGTTTGAGGGGCTGAAGCCAAGGTGGTGGAGTGAAAGCAGTGACTCACTTGAGTTATCCCCCAAACCCCTCCAAATACTCATAAAAAAAATGGCTCTAAACAAATTCTGAAGCAAAGAACCCACAAAAAGACAGAGTGAAACAAATTTCCAGCCCAAGACAACCTGGATGATTGATCAGAAAGGTGTATCGCACTGGGCTGCAAGCGCAGTGTGGGCACTCAGGCCGCAGTGAACCTGGAGCAGACTTCAGAGGACTGAATCCCAGGCAGCTGTGGAGGTTTCCAGACTCCTCAATCCACAAATGCCAAAGACAACTTAGAAGGTCAGTGGGAAAAGTCTGTTTCTGTCGGTGCTCAGAGAGGAAGGCGGGATTTCAGCTCCATTCCCCAAGAGCGTGGCCGGGGGGTGGGGGGCAGCTGCTTCCCAAGATTCTGGCCCACAGACTGAGGGGGAATCCAGTGGCTGATCAGAGAGGGATTGCAGGGATCTCTTTGCCAGTGCCGAGGCAGGAATCTCTTGCTTTGCCTGTGTTTGCATCTGGGTTATAGTACTGGGTGGCAGTCCTGGGGTGAGGAGGAGCACTGGCATGATGAAGCTTGTAGTAGCTGTGAGAGGAACCCCTCCTCACAGTTACAGAACAGAAAGGAATACTTGTGGTCAAAGGCCAGGAAAGGAGTAAACACCTCGCCCTTATCATACCACCTTGCAAGAATTGAAAATTTACAGGTCCCTACAAGTATCTCTGACAACAGCTGTACAAACCCTTGAAGCTTGGGACAGTACATTCTCAACATTGGAAGCAGACTCTTACCTTAACAAAGAGTTGAAAACTCAAGTAATTGGCTGGGATCATGAGCAAGCACAAAAAGAGTCAGACTATATTATCTTACTTTGGTGAAAAGAAGATCAAAACATACAACCAGAAGAAGACAACAAAGTCAAAGCTCCTACATCCAAAGCCTCCAAGAAAAATATGAATCAGTCCCAGGCCTTGAAAGAGATCAAAAGGGATTTTGAGAAGCAAGTGAGGGAAGTAGAGGAAAAACTGGGAAGAGAAATGAGAGTGATGCAAGAAGATCATGAAAAACAAGTCAACAGCTTGCTAAAGGAGACCCAAGAAAATACTGAAGAAAATAACACCTTAAAAAATAGCCTAACCCAAATGGCAAAAGAAATCCAAAAAGCCAATGAGGAGAAAAATGCCCTAAAAACAAAAATTGGCCAAATGGAAAAGGAAGTCCAAAAAATTACTGAACAAAATACTTCCTTAGAAATAAAAATTAGAGCAATTGGAAGCTAGTGACTTTACGAGAAATCAAGATACTGTAAAACAAATCCAAAAGAATGAAAAATTAGAAAACAATGTAAAATATCTCATTGGAAAAACAACTAACCTGGAAAAAATCCAGGAGAGAGAATTTTAAAAATATTGGACTATCTGAAAGCTATGATCAAAAAAAGAGCCTAGACATCATCTTTCAAGAAATTATCAAGGAAAACTGCCCTGATATAGTAGAACCAGAGGGCAAAATACAAATTGAAATAATCCACAGATCTCCTCCTGAAAGTGATCCCCAAAGTAAAACTCCTAGGAATATTATGGCCAAATTCCAGAGTTCCCAGGTCAAGGAGAAAATATTACGAGCTGCTGGAAAGAAACAATTCAAGTACTGTGGAAACACAATCAGGATAACACAAGAGTTAGCAGCTTCTACACTAAAGGACTGCAGAGCATGGAATATAATATTCTGGAGGGCAAAGGACATAGGATTACAACCAAGAATCACCTACCCAGCAAAACTGAGTATAATCCTTTAGGGGAAAAAATGGTCATTCAGTGAAATAGAGGACTTTCAAGCATTCCTGATGAAAAGACCAGAACTGAATAGAAAATTTGACTTTCAAATAGAGGACTCAAGTGGAACATGAAGAGGTAAACAGGACAGAGAAATCATAAGAGTCCTTTGGCAGTATTAGGGTAGTTGGAGGAAAAAAATTATATTTATGTATATATAGATAGATAGATAGAGGGCACAGGGTGGGTTGAAGATTAAGGGGTCTTATCTGGAGAATAAAATTAAGGGATGAGGGAGGATTATACTCAGAGAAGAAGAAAGGGAGAGGTAGAATGGGGTAAATTATCTCCCCCCCCCAAAAAAAAAACAGAAAAGAAAAGGCTCTTACAGTGGAGGGAAAACAGAGGAAGGTAAGAGGGAATGAGTGAATCTTATTCTCATAGGATTTGGATTAAGGAGGAAATAACATACACATTCAATTGGGTATGGAAATCTGTCTTACCCTACAGGAAAATAGGGGGAGAAGGGGACAAGAGAGCAGGGGGATGACAGAGAGGAAGGCAGATTGGAAAAGGGTGTAATCAGAAGTAAATACTTCTGTGGAGGGAAAGGGTCAAAAGAAAGAATAGAATAAATGGGAGGGCAGGATAGGATTAAGGAAAATAGAGTTAGTTTTTCACAACGTGTCTACTATGGAAGTGTTTTGCATAACTGCACATGTACAATCTATATAGAGTTGCTTGCCTTTTCAATGAGGGTGGGTGGGGAGGGAGGAAGAGAGGAAATCTGAAACCTAAAATTTTAAAAACATATGTTTAAAAAAAATGTTTTCACATGCTACTGGGAAATAAGAGATACAGGAAATGGGGTACAGAAGTCTATCCTGCCCTACAGGAAAATAGAAGGGGAAGGGCATAAGAGAAGGGTGGGGGGAAGAGATAGACGAGAGGACAGACTAGGGGCAGGGATATTCTGAATGCATGCCATCTTGGTGTGGGGGGAGAGGGGAGATGGGGTGAAAATTTGAAACTCAAAACTTGTGGAAGTGAATTTTGAAAACTAAAAATAAATAAATTTATATTAAAAAAAAGAAGTAAAAAAGATATCTGCTTGTTTGCTTTGAAAGCAAGGATAACAGTAGCAGCACTGTTAATTCCTAGAGATATTTAAGAACATAATCCTTCAGGTAATGATGGTTAAACTATTTGATATCCAAGGTCCCATCCAAAACAGAGATTCTGTAATGCTATAAACTTAATTTCCTTCAAAGATTCTACTCACATGTTAGTCTTCACTGATTGTAGATAGGAATGGGAGATATTTTGATAATTCAATTTCACAGAAAAATAAAAATTCTTTGAAATATATTTTATTCCAAATTAAAATACTATCTCCTTTCTTTGGTCTGTGCCACCTGGGCTTAGATCCAGGCATCACTGATC
The DNA here is from genome assembly GCF_003287225.1 of Phascolarctos cinereus. Taxonomy (NCBI): domain Eukaryota; kingdom Metazoa; phylum Chordata; class Mammalia; order Diprotodontia; family Phascolarctidae; genus Phascolarctos; species Phascolarctos cinereus. The sequence goes on from NW_027555514.1 coordinate 251,459,524, forward strand.
CATTTGCTTGTCTACAAGATTTATTTATATCTCCATGTGACTAATCAATTCACAGAAGTTGTTCCAAATCAATAACTTTCAATTGGTAAATTATATATATGCACATATATATGCTTAAGATTCATTGTGAATCTTTCAAAAAAACTTAGAGAACAATAGGAAGAAGGCAGAAATATTAAATTGTATATTCTAAAATGAAATTCATATTAAAGAGTATCTATGCAAACTATTGCCTTAAAATTGACCATGACATTTCTTGTATATACACCACAGGAAAATGGTGTCAATGGGTGTATCTGTGATGTCAGCACCCTTAAGAAATTCTAGGAGATTTGTGTCACAGGTCCTGCGAAGGCTCAGTCTGTCAAAAAAAAATGTTGAAATTAAACAAAATTGCCTTGATTTCCCTATTTTTCAAAGTAGTTCTTTGTGATAGTATTTTTTTTCTTTTTATTTAGAGAATATTAAATTTATGAATGACTATGAAAAAAATCTAAAAATAACTCCTTTGGTACAGTAAAGCTAAGTCAAAAGACTATAACTTATTTTGTATGATTACTTTGGTCATTTTAACAACTGATAGTAATTCCATAGTTAAATTCCTTCTTTGTACCAAAAGTCAGGGCATAAAACTTGGAAGAGGAACCCAATAGAAAGATATTTGTACTGAATCTTTTTTAAATTTTATCATATTTAGCTTACAATTCATAAGATTTGGAGTGACCTTATAATTCATGAAATGGGGCAGCTAGGTGGCACAATGGATAGAGAACCGGTCCTGAAGTCACAAAGTTCTGAGTTCAAATCTGACCTCAGACCAAACACTTGTCACTTTCTAGCTGTGTTGCCCTGGGCAACTCACTGAACTCCAGTTGCCTTAAAAAAGAAAAAAAAAAAGAATTCCTTAAATATAATATTTCATTGTATAGATGGGGAGACTGAGGTCCAGAGAGAATAAATGATTTGCCCATTGTTGGATAGATAGAATTCAATTGGAATTCAATTCCTTGGACTCAGTCCAATGTTTGATTTTAGTACACCATACTTCCTATTTCAGAGTAATGCTTTTCAAGGATAATTATATTTAAAAAATAAAATTAAATAGACTGAGTCTACAGCTTAATTGAATGATGCTGCCAGAGTAGCTTCTGAAACCTTGGTAGGGACTGCTATGCTTAATAAAGAGAATGGAAAGGCAAACTTTCCAGAAATCAGGAGATCATTTCTCATTGTGGTATTGCATAAAGAAGGCAAAGATCTTAACAAAGGTGTTTTGTTAGAACACAAATATTTGGTTGCTGAATAAACTTCCATGGGAAGCACTAACTATTGTAGTGTATAAGAACATAAAATTAGGCCCTACATATATGAGAAAATACAATGTGAAGAAATTCAATTTGTGCAAAAATGTTAAATGAAAGAGAAATATTACATTATTGTTCATATGTAGATCTCTGTAGCTATATCTAGTTTTTTATATGAAACTTTAAAAATCTAATAAAAAAAGACATTTAATAGGTGTCCAGTTTTTGAAAAAAAATCATTTATCTATCATCTACCTATTTATTACTCAATGTAGCTGTCTATCTATCTATCTATCCATCTATCTATCTGTCTGTCTGTCTATCTATCTATCTATCTATCTATCTATCTATCTATCTATCTATCTATCTATCTATCTATCTGTCTATCTATTTATCTATCTCCCATACAAGATGACCCAGGAAAGGGTCCCCAGACCCCAGAAGGGATTCTTCATTAGGATAGATGTTGAATTATAACATCTTGATAGTGCCTTTCACCTGTCTGCTTCTGTGATATTATGGATTAATTGGTGCAGATAGCATATGCAAACATAAACTGATTTTTTTCCCTCCGTTTCGCCTATATGTTTTTGTATTGTATAGACAAAAGCCAGGCATTATTCTTTTTAGTCATCAATCACTTCAAAACAAAAAATAATAATAATCTTGCAGCACAAATTTAAAATGAGACACTTATATTTTCAACTCCTAGAAATCAATCTATTCCTGCCACTACAACAATGGCTTAGATATAGAATTGTGATATTGTTATATCTAGTACCAACCTTTTTATTTTATACATGGAAAGAAAATGAAACTCAGTGGTTAGTGACTTGTCTGAAGTTATGGAACTACTTAATACAGGGTTAAAACTTAATACAGGGTCCAGAATCATTCCTCTTATTCTTCAATTTACAGCCACGTTTACTTTCAAGATATCTTGGGAAATTCCTGAAATTTCTCACCTATTCTAGGATTGAACTGCTAATATAAAGACCTAATTTTAGCATGGTCAATTTATTCTGTGTAATATTTTAGAGTTCTCCAGGTGCCTGAAAATAATTCCCTAATTAGATATCTGCATATACTCATGTGTGCACAACACACACAAACAAATGGACAAAATGGAGTAACCACAAAAATTAACACTAAGCATTGAAATATTTTTTTTCAACTGAATCTCCAAGTGTTTAATTATTTCTTCAATTCCAGGGAATTCTAGCAAGGCAACTGGTGATGTTTGCAGTCATTTTAAGCATTCTAGATGGTTTTCTGCAAAGATGTAATCATTATATGTAGGTATTAAAAATAAATGTTCTGGCAATAATTAAGACACACTCCATTATCAGCTCAACAGGTATTTTATTGGTACATAATTTACTACATAAAATCATTAGAAATTAAAATTGCTTTCAAGATGCAATAAATAATACTTCTTTTGAAATGTTCCCATGTGCCATTGAAATTACTTTTTAACCCATAAATTTTAATCTTGAGTTAGGTCTTTTCCTTGCTATACATCTTGCCATCTGCTCTTTTGTTGCTCCTTTCTTCCTTACCAGATAGCACTCTATGTACCAGACCAACAGAGACCATGACTCTTTAATCACCTGGGGCAATTTACCTACTCAACTTTGTAGTTCTTTCTGAGGCCTAGTTGTCTTGACTGATGAATAAAGGAATGCAAACTAACCTAGCTCATTATATCTAACGTTCCCTAGTCTATGTTTCATATATTGCCCATCCATCCACTCTGAACATCTTAATATATGCCTGGAATTACTATTCCTCTTTCTACACTTCTCTACAACTGATTTCTTCCTCCTGCTCTTCATCCAGAAAGAATAATCAGATCCAAATCTTGAAATGAATGTTAAACCACAGTAACAGTGCTACTGTTCCGTAATTATAGGCAACGTTTGTGTTATCAGCATCCCTAGAAAATAATCACCATGAGTGTTCAGTCTTCCAGGAGTGACCAGTCACTTAAAGCAATCAATTTAATATTTAAGTAGATTTTGCAATCCCTGCTGCTTGTGTGTCATTGAGAAAGCTACCCCTTGCAAGCCTTAGTTTTACCATATATAAAAGAAAATTGGTAGATTACCCAACCTATGAGGTCTTCAAGTTCTAAAGCTTTATGATAACTCCCCATTTGTAAGAAATAACATAAAACAAATGCTTTTTAAGTTTAATTACATAGTGCCAACATGAGATGCAAAAAAAATCAGGGACGGGGGGAACTATGGCCAGGAGGCCACATGTGGCCCTCTAGGTCCTCAAGTGTGGCCCTTTGACTGAATCCAAACTTCACAGAACCCAGCCACAGGTTCCCCACCCCTGATTAGATTATAAAATACATGAAATAGTCTTCCAGAGAAATCTGGTACCCAGTAGAGGTATCCAGAAGCAATGTCCCGAGCTTGTCAGTCTATCTACATTAGGTTCTTCCTCTGCCTTAGGAATAAAGCCAAAGACTAGGAGCGACAATCCTAAAGCTGAGTTAATCCTTCCCTAAAAAGGAAAAGAAATTTCAAAATAGCTTCAATGCCAAGTGTACAAATACACATGCATGCATGCATGCATACACACACACATTTCTGTTATAAGCTGATGGACCCAAAGATGGCTTATAATCAGGAACTAATCAAAGGGTTGAGGATTCAGGAGTTAATATCCATTTCAGTGAATGAAATAAGCATTTATCAAGCAGCTATAATCTTCAAGGGGGCAGCTAGGTGGTTCTGTGGTTAGAGTGCCGGGATTCAAGAAATCTGAGTTCAAATCTGGCCTCAGATTTACTAGCTGTGTGGCCCGGGAAGTCACAACATTTACTTCAGTTTCTGTACCTGTAAAGTGAGCTGAAGAAGGAAACCACTCTAGTGTCTTTGCCAAAAACACTCTAAATAAGGTCACAAAGAGTCAGATATCACTGGAACAACTGAATAACAACATAATATACAAGGCATGGTGTTAGATATAGTGAATAGATGTACCAAAAATAAAATAATCCCTCCTTTGAAGGAGCTGCCATTCTAATCAGAGAGTAACATTTACATAGGTGAATAAAAAAAAAATTTAAAAAAAAAACAACATGAGAAGGCAGAAAAGTGGTAAGAACTAAAACTAGAGGTGGCTGTTTCACAAATACAGTATGCTTGAATTGAGACTTAAAGTTAAGGATTCAAAGAACTGGGACAATGAGGTTAAAAATTGTTTACCAAATAGAAGAGGGTGGTGGATAGAACTTCATGTTGGAAGAATGAATGAAAGTTCAATTTGGCAGGAAGATACAGTGATTAAGGGGAAGTAAAATAAAGGTGGAAATGTGAGATTGTGACGGATAGAGGGATTTTAATGCCAGACAGAGAAGACTGCATTTGTTTCTAGAGGGAGTAGAGAGCTATTACAGGTTTGGGGGAAGGATAGTTACAAGGTCACTATTGTGTTTTGGCAAGATTATTTTAGCAGCTATGTAGAAGACTGATTACAAAGCAAAAGGATGAGGGTGTGGGTAGCATAACTAGATTGGCTTTAAACCAATCTAGATGAAAGATGATGAGATTCTCAACTAACCACATATGCACATAAAGGATGTGAGAGTTTGTAAAGGTATATGTGAAAAGAATTGGCAAATGATTGGATATGGAATGATGAGGAATGGGAAAGAGACAAGCATGGCTCAGAAGTTGTAAACCTGGGTGACTGGGAAGATGGTATTGCCTTCCAGAGAAACAGAAAAGTTTGGAAGAGGGGAAGACTGGTTGGTCATTATACTTGGGTGTATTCACCCTTTTCAGTCTTGACTTTTGGATTCTCAGTCTCTTCTTAGCAAACACCTTTCTTTGGTCCTTAGTTACCACAGTAGCTGATCAGCTACCAGTCCCTTAATCCACAAAAAACTGAGGAAGGATCCCTGGGACAATGATGAAGGGAAGTTCCACGAAGGCCTTGCAGTTGGGCTTTCTCTCAATTCTTTTTCTATCTAGCTTGCTATTTATTTTCTCTTGTACATCACATTTATGGGCTTCCACAGTCTTCTCTACCCTCCTTACATGCTTTTCTCTAAATCTACATTGTCCATCTTTCACTTCAGCATTTGGCCAGCTGTGATTTATGAGCCTCAACTCCCCTCCCCATGCCCTACTCAAGACAAGAGATATTCCCTGGGCCCCTCCCCCATGAATACTGACAAAAGGGAAGTTCCAAAAATGGAAGACAAAAAATGATGTAGTTTCATTAGTAGAATTGATTCAGAATGGCCATAATTTATGAGAGGGGATGGCTGAGAGCTGGGAGTACCACAAGCACCAGGTGATGATGGAATAGTAAAATGTGCTTTGTTTTTTTTTTTTTTACTTTTTCTCCTGTAAGAATTACCATATGGAAAAGGAGAATGAAACATAAACTGTCAGATATGACCAGTATGAGTATTTGTTTTACTTGATTATATTCCACCCCCTTCCACCCCTACCAGTAAGGCCCTCTATTTTGGTGGGGGGACTGGCAGAAGAAAACTTGGTAGGTAGTGATAGTGATACAAAAAAAGAGAAGAAAATAACTATTAATAAAACATTTTTAATAATATACAGAAAAAATCAGGAGGAAGTTCAGAGGGAGACAGAGACAAGCAGGGAAGTGTTGGGACTATTATTTTACATTTAATATAGTCTTAAAAACCCACTGCATGTAGCAGAGGTTCACAGTAACCCATACAATCCTCTTTTTCTTTTTCTCTTGACTGGAATCAAATATAAAATCTTTTTTGTTTTCAGAGATATTTAGAATCTGGCTACCTCCTACTTTTCCAAATCTCTTATACACACACACACACACACACACACACACCACACACACACACACACCCCTCCATTTCTCATACCTTCAATTCAGTAATACCAGGTTTTACAAAAGACACCCCATCTCCCAACTCTGAGCATTTTTTTCTGACAGTCTCCCATGAATGGAACATTCTTCCTCCTTATCTTTTTCTCCAGACTTCCTTGGCTTCCTAGAAATCCTAGCTCTGAAGAACCAGGCTTATCATGTCAAAGCTCATTGGGATTCAAATGGAGCCACTTGACTATGCCTTTAATCCCAAATCACTGTGGTTCTTACTGATTGACTAATCAGTAATTGGGTCCCAGCCCACTTGTTTAATTTTGATGGCTCTGAGTGAGTGTAAATAGCTTTGTTTCTCTTCTGGCCAAAAATTACAAGAGTCCTCCCCTCCCAGACTGATTCTTCTGTGAAGGCAAATTAGGCCAACTTTTACCTCAAAACCTTATCTAGCCATGAATTACTGAATGGGTGTTGCCTCAGACAAACTGAGTCCTGGGAAACACCTTAGCTGAAAAAAGCAAAGGTCTCTCACTGCATCTGGGGCCATCACCAGTCATCCTGACCTATGCCTTACTGGAGGAGAGGAGAGAGTGAGGCTGATGAATTTACACAGCTCTGCCTCACTTAAATCCAGTTCACTTGCATTTCAAGACATCACCCTGGTGGTGTCATCTGTCCAATCTGAGAATGAAGGACAAACACCAACTATAACAATCACAAAGTCCCAGCTAAAATGCCATGAAGAGTGGATTTCTTCTGCAAGAAGTCTGTTCCAGGCCCCCTTAATACTACTGTCTTCCCTCTATTGATTATCTCCAATTTATCCTCTACATAGCTTGTTTCATGTAATTGTTTAGATGTTATTTCACCAATTAGACTGTGGAACTCTTGAGAGAAGGAATTAGCATTTCTTTATATTCCCAGTGCTTAGCACAATACCTGGCACATAGTAGGTTAATGAGTTCAATAAATGTTTATTGACTGAATGACTATATTTGTTGAAATTTATTAATAATGAAAATATTAAATTATAAAAAATACTGTGTGAAGGTTTATATCTTTTCTCTGTTATTTTTATTGGGTTGTTAAGCATTTTTCTTTAATAGTTGAGTGAGAGAGGAGAGCTGCTCCCTACATTATATTTTACTGACCATCTTTTCAGGAATTTATATTTGTGTTATGTATTTATTAGACTTTACTCATTGAGCAAAGTACTTAAATCAGTGTGGTATGTAATTAAAAAACAATTTTAATATCTAGTGTTTCTATAATTTTTTTAAGGTTTGCAAAGCACTTTACACATCTTATCTAATTTTATCCACATAATAACCCTGGGTGCTATTATTATCTTCATTTTACAAATTAGGAAGCAGAGGCAGATAGAAGTTAAGTGACTTGTCCAGGGTCATGCAAGCAGTCCATGTTGGAGGTGGGATTTGAATTGGGTTTTTCCTGAATATAAGCATGGCAATTTATCTCCTATACCAGTTGCAGCTTTTTCACATTGAAGAAACAAAATATTTCTCTACTAAAGAGAAGATTTTGTTTAAATATTTAAATTTGGTTTGTTATGTTATATCATGTTCAGATAGATTTTTAGATTGCTTGAAAGAGAAGTGCCTGTGTGATAAAACAGACTTTCAGCAGAAAGACAGTTTAAGGATGAGAACTCTTCTTACCTTTGCCTAAAGTTTTTTTATAGTTGGGAGGGGACAACCAAAAGTGGAGACAAAAGGGATCTTGCATTTGCTATACAAAGGGGGATAGAGGAACATGATGTTTTCAACATACAGAAGATTAGTATCAGGAACTGAAGGAACTAATCAAATTTGGCCAGAAGAATAGGCTTGAGTCAGGGGTGGGGGAGTGGGGGGTAGTTATGTTACCTTTTCTTTGAGGACCTAAAGGCATGTCACATAGAAAAGAGATGAATATTATTTTGTTTTTTCCCTGATGCAGAACAAGAAAGAATGTATGGAAGTCACAAATAGGCAAATTTAGGATATCGAAGAAGGCAGGAATAAATATTAGCCCAATGTAAAATGGAGGAGGCCTAAGGAAGCTGGCAAATTTCCCCCCATTTAAAGTCTTAGTGGACGTTGGCTTATGACTTGTCAGTTAGGTGATAGAGGGACTTCATTTTCATGTCAGCCTAGATGGCCGCTAAGGTTTCTTCCAGTATTTAAAATTCTGTAATTTGGAGAATGGTGATGCTATATTCTCTATGAGTGCATTATTATAAAATTACAAGAAAGGGGTTAATAGGGGAAGATGTTTAAGGACTCATCAGGGGAAATCTCTTTCCTGAATTGAGAGTATTAGTAAAATACTAATCAGGGCATCTTACAGATTTATTAACTGGATAAGACACAACTAGAAGAAATATAGTGTTGGGAGGCCCCAATCTGAGATTTCCTTTGGCTACTCTAGAGCAACTTCATGGAGAATTGTTCAGAAAGAATTGGACTGTATCTGGTAATGCTATCAATGAACAGCAAATCTAGAAAAAGTAAAATAGTTTAAATTCAGGGACCAAGGGAAGAGCATTAACTTCTGCAAAAATATAACAGACTTGGAGAAGAAAAAAATGTCAAAATTAATCATCCTAACTCATCTTGGCAGCCAATTTTACTGGGGAAAATCAGATCAACAAATAGAACCTTATCTACTTTGTTCAATGAAGTATTCAGTTTGGTACCTCTATTTTTAGGGAAGAAATCACCCTAGTCATTTAGTGCAAATTTTACATTATGTATTATATTTCAAGATACCACAAGCTATCAACCTTCCAGAGAGAAAATTACAATGATTCTTTTTCTTTGGCTGAATCAACTCCAGTGCAAGTCCCCAACCCCCACAAAAATGACTCAAATTTTCTGTCTTCCTAATTCCTTGACCTAACTTCAAATTGAAACAGATTGCACATAGTATAAAAGTAGAGGTAGGTGGTAAGTTGTCAATCAATGGACAAAATGAAGAATAACAAAGGAAAACCTCTACTTTACTTCTCTCTTAGAAGCATTAGGGAGACAAATAAGTTTGAATGTGTCACCATAGAGACAGATGAGAGCTTTAATCATTCTTTTTAGTTGTTTGGATTTAATGCCGTCCAGTGACTGTGTCAGAAATAGGGCTCTCACCTTGATTGCCTACGTAAATTTTACTTTCAGAAACCAGAAGCTGAATAGTTGAATCATGCCTTTAGATTAGAACAGGATAAAGTATATACATCCATACATGTATGAATATGTATGTGCATATATATGCATGCATATACACATGCATGTGAGAGTGCTTACGTATATAAGCATATGTATGCATACACAATGAATATGTGCCTGTATCTTCACGTTTGTGTACAGATGTATATTCTGTAATATTTGATCCTAAATGATTCTATTACTCCATATTATTCTTCCAGGTAGAAGGAGTAATAAAGAGCTTTATAAACATGTTTAGAGAGGGAACTAGGCCATTGGTGTTTCAGTAGGCTTCCAGTAATACAGGTTTAAAAATATTGTTTGATTAACTTGGCAAACAGTGAGGATTTACTGTGTGTATGACTGTTTCGTAAGTATCTTTATAAAATACCTCTTTGCTGTCATATAAACTCTCTGGCTCTCTCTCCCTCTCTCTTATTCTATTTGTCTCTCAGTCTCTTTCTTTGTCTCATTTCCCCCCCCTCTTAGTCTCTGTGTGTCTCTTAGTCTCTCTGTCTCTACCTCCCTCTGTCTCTCCTTTTCACTTTCTCTTCCTCTCCTCCTATCTTTGTCGCTGTGTTTTTTTCTATCTCTGTCTCTTAGTTTTTCCCTGTTTCTGTCTCTCTGCATCTCTTATTCTTTCTTTCTCTGTATAGATTACAGGTGAGAGAATGGTGACAGAGGACAGTTTGGTGGGATCATGCAGAACAGGAAGGGGAATCATGTGCATCGAGATTGGAAAAATGCAGAGGGGAGGACAGAACATTCTAGACATGGGGCACAGCCTGTGCAGAGGTGTATCCAAAGACTAGTAAAAATGTGATCTATATAAGCTATGTGAAGAATTAAGGTACTAAACAAAGGTGTGTTTATGTGACAGAAAGGGGATGTCTGGGGGGAAAACACTTCTGGAACACTGACAGTAGGAAATTAATGTTTTCCAGGTTGAATGACACACTAGTTTTTGCTCTAGTTATAGTAGCTTGGTAGATAGTCTATTTATAGCTACATGCATATGTATACGTATACGGATATGTGCATATACGTGTATGTTACATGTGCATTTATTTGGTGGGCGTGAATATGTTTTACACAATACAATACACAATAAAATACAGTTATTAAACATTATTTATTTAGTAACCTTATGTTTATGCTTTCTGTACTTAAGTTGGTCAATTAATCAATAACATTTATTAAGTGCTTACTCTGTTCTAAGCACTGTACTAGGAATATTAAAAAAAAAAGAATCTCTGTTTTCAAAGAACTCACACTCTCTCTCTTAATAGAATATAAAGAATAGAAGAGGCAGGAAGCATTTATTAAACATTTACTATGTACCAGTCATTGTACTAAGCAATTGAAAATCTGTACCTAACAACCAACCTGGGAGGGAGGTTCTATTATAACCCCCATTTTTTAGTTCTGAAAACTGAGACAGACAGAAGTTAAGTTACTTGCACAGGGTCACACAGCTAGTTAAATATCTGAGGTCAAATTTGAAGTCAATTCTTCCTAACACAAGGCCCAGCATTTTATCTACTGTTAACACCTAGCTACCAAAGACTTTAAGTTCCTTTAAGAGGGAATTTTTTCTTTCTTTCCTTCTTTGTATGTGTATCACCAGTGCCCAGTACAATGCCTAGCTTGGCATGCAGTAGATGTTTAATGAATATTTGCTGATTATTTGAAATCCTTACCTCCCTTCAAGGCTTAGCTAAAATTCTGCTGCCTAAACCAGACCTTTCCTAGTGACCCAGTCATAGTCGTTACCTCTCATAATTATGTTTATTTCATATGTATATTGCATTTATTCACTTTTTGTATATCTTGTTTCCTCTAGAAGTTATATTCCTTGGAGTTTTCCTTTTTTTTTTTTTGATTTATATTTCTAGCACCCAGTAGAATGTCTGGTACCTTGGCAGTCACTTAATAAATATTTCATTAATTGACAATTTGAATGATCCTTGATGCTATTGTGACTAGTGCTTTTTCATAGACAGATTCTAATCATTATTTTTGTATGAGATTAGCTCTCTCTCTCTTTCTGTCTCTCTCTCTCTCTCACACACACACACACACACACACACACACATGAAAGGAAATAGGGAAGGGAAGGAGAATGGAAAGGAAAAGGAAAGGAAGAGGAAGGAAAAGTGGAAATGCAAAGGAAAAAGGAAGAAAAAGGGGAGGGGAAGGGGAATGAGAAGGTAGGAAAGGGAGGGGAAAAAGAAAGGGAAAAACAAGGGAGGGGGAAAAAGGGGAGGGAAAAGGGAGAGGAAAGTGAAGGAAAGAAAAGAGAAGGGAAGAGGAAGAAATGGAAAGGAAGGGAAAGGAAGGCAAAGAGGTCTCATATTCCAAATGTAAAGGAATTAATATGACAATATTTCAACTATTAGATTTGTTATAACTAATCTTTAAGATCTTACTTATACATCTCATTAGCAAAAATTAATTGACCTTATAATTTGAAGACTTCTTTATAACTATAGATAATATGCCAAACGAAAGAAAGGAAGGTATAAATTATCACTCTCTGAGTGTTTATTTGCTTTTTAAAAATATTTTTATTAATATTCTTTTCTTTTTAAATTTTGAGTTCCAAACTCTCTCTGTCCCTCCTACTCCTTATCCACTGAGAATGCAAGCAATGTGATATCAATTATAAATGTAAAATGTTGCAAAACATATTTCCATATTAGCCATATTGCAAAAAGAGAGCAGGGAAAATAAAGTGGGAAAATTATACTTCAATTTGCACTCAGAGTGCCTCATTTCTTTCTCTGGAGGTGGATAACATTTAAAAATCATAAATACTTTGGAATTTTCTTGAATCATTGTCTTTATTAGAGTAGCTAAGTCTTTCACAGTTCATCATCATTACAACAATACTGTTGCTGTGCACAATGACCTCTTGGTTCTTCTCATTTCATTTTGCATCAGTTCAGAGAGGTCTTGCCATACATATATATATATATATATATATATATATATATATATATATACATACACATACACATACACACACATACATATATGTGTGTGTGTGCATATATATATATATGCACACACACATATATATATATGCACACACACATTATATATATGCACATAAAATCATCCCCTCATCATCTTCCATAGCACAATAATACTCCATCATAATCATATGCCATAACTTATTCAGCCATTCCCCAATTGATAGATATTCCCTCAATTTCTAATTCTTTGTCACCTAAAAAAGAGCTGCTATCAATGTTTTTCTCCATATAGATCCTTTTCCTTTTCCTTTGATCTCTTTGGGGTATAGATCTAGTGGTGATATTGCTCAGTCAAAGCATATTCACAGTTCTATAGCCATTTGGACATTGTTCCAAATTATTCTTCAGAATGGTTGGACCAGTTTATAACTGTACCAATAGTGCATTGTTCATTGTTCAATCATTCACAGTTGTGTCTACCTTTTTATGATGCCATTTGGGGCTTTCTTTTCCAGACCAGTTGCCATATATATATTTCACATTTTCTTCTTTTTTCATTCTTTTGACTTTGTAGTTTTGATGTCTTATAAAGTCATAAACTTACACTTGCCCAATTCTAATTTTGAGGAATTATTTTCTTTAGTGAACTTTTGTACCTCTTTTTTTCCATTTGACAGTTCTGTTTTTAAAGACGCTCTATTCTTCAGTAATTTTTGTACTTCTTTTACCATTAGGCCAATTCTGTTTTATTCTCTTCTGTATTTGTGTGTGTGTGTGTGTGTGTGTGTGTGTGTGTGTGTGTGTGTACCTCTTTTGCCAAGCTGTTAACTTTCTTTATAATCTTCTTGCATTACTCTCATTTCTTCTCCCAATTTTCCTCTACCATTAATCTCTTTCTTTAACTCTTCCAGGAATTTTTGTTGGGATTTTGTCCATTTAACACTTTTTCCCCTTTGAAGCTTTCATTGTAGCTGTTTTAAAATTGTTGTCTTCTGAGTTTATGTCTAGGTCTTCCCTGCCTCTGTAATAGCTTTTTATGCTTTTCTTGTTGCTCTTGTTGTTGCTAATTTTTCTTGCCTATTTCTTGACTTTGAATTTTATGTTAAAGTTGATTTCTGTTCACTTGGGTGTGGGTAAGCCCTGTGCCATACTTTGTTTTTTTTGGTTTGTTTTTTGTGCTGTTATTTTCAGAGCTAATTCTGGGGGTCTGCAAGTTTGGGATTCTTCCAAGGTGATGTGATCAGGGGAGAGGTATGGTCACTGCTTTCCTGTTCTGTGCTCTGGTCTTTGCCCAGGAAGGACCTCTGCTCCCATGGAGCTGTAAGTTCTAGTGCTCCTCTTGGTCCTGGAACTATGACCAGTTCTCTTGCTCTCCTGTAGCCACAAGAGCCAGGAGTCCTAGGTGTCCTGATCCCTTGTGACTGACCACAAACACTCATCTCTGCCTTGGAACTGTAAGCCAAAACTGCTATAGGTAGTAAAGTTGCGAGTCAATACCAGATGCACCCAAAGGCAACAAAGGGATCCCTGTAATCTCTTTCTGCCAGTTGTCAGACCCTCTTACTGTATCTGGGTTGAGAGCTCTTACAGCTGCTGATGCTGCTGTTGTTAGAAGATACCTCCAAGGCCTGCTGCTGGTGCCAGTGCACAGTGTGTACACTCAGGGCAGGACTCCATCCACACCTGCTTCCCAAACCTCTCCTGACAAATTCCTCAGTTTCTTAGGCTGGAAAAATGCTTCAACCTGCCTTTTTGGTTTCTCCACCACTCAGAATTTCATTTGTGGTGTTTTCAAAATTTGTTTAGTGGGGAATTTTGAGAGATTTCATCTGGGTCACTGCCTCCAACCCACCATCTTGGCCTCACCTTCCCCTGCTTATCTCTCTGGCTATTTTAAACTGAAAATTAGGGAATCACATTTCAAACTGTAGTTTCCTTATTTCAGTCTACCCAGTACAATTCCATATCTAAAGCAAGCCAAAAACTAGGCAACTTATTTCCTCCTGTGAATTAAAAGATCATTTGTTTAGAGGCATTTTGGTGACTCAGTGGATATAGTACTCAGCCAGGAGCAGGAAGACCTGAGTTAAAATCTGGCTTCAGAGAGTTATTAGCTTTCTGACTCTGTGTAAGTGACTTAACTTCCATCTGTCTCAGATTCCTCAGCAGTAAAATGGGGGTAATAATAGCACCTACCCCCCAAGTAGGTTTGAGGATCAAATGAGATAATATTTGTAAAATGCTTAACACAGTGCCTGGCATGTAGCAAATGCTTAGTAAGTTTGGTATCCTTTCCCTATGAGACTATCAAGATAATTTAGACCAAAAGCTTTATTTTACTGAGGAGGAAAGTGAGTGCCAGATGGATAAAATGCATTGCCCAAGGCAGACAGGTAGTGTTTAATAGAACTGGGATTAGAATGCTGGGCTGATTCCAGAAGAGCTATTTCCGTGAACCCATGCTGTCTCTTGGGCACAGAAGCCAACCTTAGGACAGAATTAACATTAACAAAATAAACAACTTTCCTCTCCCCACCAGTATAAAAAAAACCAAGAGCATCAGAGACTGAAAGGAACATTAGTCTAGGGCCACACAACGGTAGTGAATTCCTTATTAGGATCCAGGTCTCTTAACTAACATTACATTATTCTTTCTACTACACTATACCTCTCCTGGTTTAAAGAGATTTTCTTAGTGGAATTACCAAGATAACTATGTATATATAGTCTTATGTTTCCAAATAACGACTTGTGTTTAATCAATCCTTATTTAATGGCTCTGGTCATTTATTTATACAAAGCATGTTCTTATAAGAAAAACATTTGCAGTTAGGTTCCTTTATTTTTATTCCAACAGTGAAAATGTTATTTGGAACAGGATTCTATGATCTACCTTTTGTAAAAATAAATTCCTCAATCCAAAATCTTAACAAATTCAATTTGAATTTGTGGTCATTTACAAAAGGTCAGCTCAGTGTTCCTCGATAAGTGCAAGATTTTATTTTTCTGAAGCAGATGGACATTTAAAAATAGCTCATCATTCCTTTAAAGCTAAACTTGGTCCTAAAATTGAGGTAACATTTAAAGATTCTCTGTTAGCCAGATTCTTTAAATTCATCTTAAACCAAATACTTCCTACATCCAGTGAAAAGCCAATTAAGAGACTCTGTAAAATTATTTAAAGCACTAATTTATTAAATATTTTCAGGCATTAGGGAAAGAGAAAAAATCCAGAATATACATGAGATGCTTCATATTGGGTAACTCAAATCAGTTAAAAAAAGAAAAAAAAATTTGGGACACTAGAAAAAGAATGGCTTACTTATAAAACAGACAGTGAGCTATATCTTTTACACATTATACCAAATGAAGATTATTCTTTAAATGAAATTCTTGCCTTTTTTTTCAGATCCAGCTTAATACTTTAGACATATTTGGCCAGATATTAAAATACAATGTAGAATACACCTTTAAAGTCTTTGGATTCTTTTCAGCCTTTCTGATATATCCCCTTTGCCATCTGGTAATTCATATGGATCAGAGCCTGGACTTCAGCTGGAGAAATATCACAAGTCAAGATTATACTTAATACAGGGCAATATATAGAAACATCTAGATAAATGACAACTTATTTTTGATGACATCAAGTGCTGTTTGTCTTCCCTATGACCCTTTTGAATTTTTAACAGTTTGTAAAAATTGACCATGAACTTATAAAAGTTGACTGTGATGAAATGTTTCTTCCATAGTGAATTTATCTTCTTATTCCTTTTCTTCAATTTTTAAGTGGAATTCTAAGGAATTAGTGATTAGCATCCTTTCCTTGGTTCTTGCAAGTAGTATGGTTGCAGACATTAGCTTGAGAATCCTGACATTAATTATATTTGGATTATTCTATCCATTCACATGGCTAATACATATTCAATGGCTTGGTCACTTTCACTGAATTCTGACAAGTTTATCTTCTCTTATTTTATTGTCTCTAAATCTTTTATTCTAGGTTACATCCTATATATACTCTCATTTTTATTTTGATTTAAACATTATCAAAGCTAGGTAACTGAAAATGTACATAATTTGATATCACATCCTCCTCAACATAGTAATGATAGCCGTCAATATAATGACCATACCAGACAGAGAAGTAGGAGGGGAGGAGATTAAGTAAAGGGAGTGGTGTGGACTGACAGAAGGGAGGCAGATCAGGGGAGGACACTGGTGAGGAAGGAATAGGTGAAAGGAGAGAAAGGACAAACAAGAGGAAGAATAGGATAGAAGGAAATACAGTTAATAATCATAATTGTGAATGTGAATGGGATGAACTCTCCCATAAAACAGAATCAGTTAGCAAAGTGGATCAAAAAACAGAATCCTACAATATGTTTTGTATAAGAAACACATTTGAAGCAGACATAAACACACAGAACAAATGTAAAGGATCAAAGCAGAATGTATTATGCTTCAGCAGAAGTGAAAAAAAAAAAACAGCAACAACCGAGGTACCAATCCTGATCTCAGACAAAGTAAAAGCACAAATAGACCTAATTAAAAGAGATAAGGAAGGAAATTACATCTCGCTAAAAGGTACATAGACAATGAAGCAATATCAGTACTAAAATATATATATGCCAAATGGTTTAGCAACCAAATTTTTAAAGGAGAAGTTAAATGAGTTACAGGAAGAAATAGATAGTAAAACCATACTAGTAGGAGACCCTCAACTATGTCCTCTTAAAACTTGATAAACCCAACCAAATAATAAACAAGAAAAAAAAAGGCAAAGCAAGTAAATATTAGAAAAGTTAGCTATGACAGACCTTTAGAGAAAATGGAATAGGAACAAAAAGGAATATCCCTTTTTCTTAGTAGCACATGGCACCCACACAAAAATTGCACATGTAATAGGGCATAAAAGTCTCAAAATCAAATGTAAAAAGGCAGAAATGTTAAATTTATTCTTTTAGATCTCAGTGCAATAAAAATTACATTAAACAAGGGGCAGTGGAAATATAGATTAAAAATTAATTGGAAATTTAATAATCTAATCCTAAAGAAGAAGTGGATTAAAGAACAAATCATAGAAACAACTGATGCTTTCATTAAAGAGAATGACAACAAGGAGACCACATACCAAAATTTATGGGATGCTGCCAAAGCAGCACTTAGAGGAAAATTTATTTCTCTATATCCTTACATCAACAAAATGGAAAAAGAACAGAGCAATGAATTGGGCATACAACTAATACACACACACACACACACACACACACACACACATATATGTGTGTGTGTGTGTGTGTATACAACAAATTAAAGGTCCCCAATTGAGCACCAAATGGGAAATCCTGAAAATCAAAGGGGAAATTAATAAGATTGAAAAAAAAACTATCAGGCTAATAAATAAATGTAGGAGCCATTTTTATGAAAATAATAACACCAGCAACCAATAAGATAGATAAGCCATTGGTTACTTGATTTTGAAAAAAAGAAAGAAGAAAAGCAAACATCCAGTATCAAAAATGAAAAGGGTGAATCACCACCAATGATGAAAAAATTAAAGCAAACATTAGGAAGTATTTTGCCCAATTATATACCAATAAATCTGACAATCTGAATGAAATTGATGAATATTTATGAAAAGATAAATTACCTAGATTAGCAAATCAGGAAATAGAATGCCTAAATAACCCCAACTTAGAAAAATAAATTGAACAAGCCATTAATGAACTTCTTAGGAAAAAGTCCACAGGGCCAGATGGGTTCATGAGTGAATTCTATCAAACATTTAAAGAACAACTAATTCCAATATTATATAAACCATTTGGAAAAACAAAGGTGAGGGAGTCCTACCAAACTCCTTTTATGACACAAACATGGTGCTGATACCTAAACCAGGAAGAGCAAAAACAGAGAAAGAAAATTATAGACCAATGTCCCTAATGAATATCAATGCAAAAATTAAAAAAAAAATGAACAAAATAATAGCAAGGCAATTACAGCAATATATCACAAGGATTATACATTATGGCAAGGTGAGATTTTTATCAGGAATACAGGGTTGGTTCAATATTAGGAAAACTATCAGTGTAATTGACCATAACAATAACAAAACTGACAGAAATCGTGTGATTATCTCAATTACATGCTGAAAAAGCTTTTGACAAAGTATAACATCCATTCCTATTAAAAACATGAGAGAACATAGGAATAAAGGGAGTTTTCCTCAAAATGATAAGCAGTATCTCTCTAAAACTATCAGAAAGCATTATTTGTAATGGGGATAAGCTAGAAGTTTTCCCAATAAGATCAGGGGTTAACAAGGATACCTATTATCATTACGCTGTTTATTTCTGCCAATGAATAAATATTTATTAAGTTTGTTAGTACTGTGTGTTATTATTGTGCTAAGCACTGGGGAAACAAAGAATGGTAAAACAAAACAAAACAAAAATGATCTCTTCTCTCAAGGAGCTAGCAGTCTAATAAGGCAGGCAACATGCAAACCAATTAAGTACAAACAAGCTATACACATGAAAAATTGGAAACAAAGGTGTATATTATCCCTTTACCACATATGTTCTCCAAGCTAGAGTCCATTTTCCTCTGGGATCTGTATGTACTTTTGGGGAAGTATGTCACAGACTTTTGGGAAGATAATTTATACCAACTCTTCTTACTGTGCCACCTCAATAAATATTCCTTTTTAAAAAGCTTCTTAATTCTCTTTAATTTTTTTCCCTGCTAGGGAATAGGGTTAAGTGACTTGTACAGGGTCACACAGCTAGTAAGGGTCAAGTGTCTGAGGTTGGATTTGAACTCAGGTCCTCCTGACTCCAAAGCCTGAGCTCTATCCACTGCACTACCTAGCTGCCCCACGAGTTGACTAATTCTCGACTGATAATCTTGGGAGGATACACACTGGTAGAGCTCAAGCCAATGGACTTTGAAAAATCACCTTGACTCCTCAGAAATATTTGGGAATCATGAGGAAGAAGATATATATCCTTTCTCAGAGATTCCTCTGTGATAGAACATATTAGGATAAAGATCTTCAGAGTTTATTGGAACATGCAGAAGTGGAGACTTGGAGAGCATGTTGTTCTTCATTTTCTTTTTTTTCTCATTAATTTATTAATTTTAGTTTTCAACATTCACTTCCACAAGATTTTGAGTTCCAAATTTTCTCCCCATCTCGTACCTTCCCCCACCCAAGATGGCATGCATTCTGAATACCCCTTTCTCTAATCTGCCTTCCTTCTATCTCCCCCACTCCTTCTCTCATCCCCTTTCCTTTTTATTATCCTATAGGGCAGGAAAGATTCATGTACTCCATTGACTGCATATCTTATTTCACATGCAACTGGGAAATAAGATATGCAGTCAATGGGGTATTATCATCACTATTATGCAATACTCTATAGAAATGTTAGCTTTAACAAAGAGAGAAAAAGAAATTGTAGTAATTAAAACAGACAATAAGGAAACAAATTATCACTCTTTGCAAATGATATGATGGTATACTATAGGCATATGAAGAAGTGTTCTAAAACACTTTTGATAAGAGAAATGCAAAAAAACCCCCACAAAATTCTGAGGTATATCTTCATAACTATCAGATTAGCTCAAATGACAGAAAAGGAAAATGATAAATGCTGGAGGGATGTGGGAAAATTGGAACACTGATGCAGTGTTGGTGGAATTGTGAACTGACGTAACTATTCTGGAGAGTAATTCAGAACTATGCTCAAAGGGCAACCAAACTGTACCTACTGCCCTTTGATCCAGCAATACCACTACTCAGTCTGTATCCCAAAGAGATGATAAAAAGGGGAGAAGGACCCACATGTGCAAGAATATTGATAGCAGCTCTTTCTGTAATTACAAAACATTGGAAATTGAGGGGATGTGCATCAACTGGGGAATGACTGAATGAGCTGTGGTATGTGAATGTAGTGGAATACTACATGCAATAAGAAATGATGAACAGGCAGATTTTAGAAAAGCCTGAAAAGACATACAAACTGATGCAAAGTGAAATGAGCAGAACCAGGAAAACATACATAATATCAACAACATTTTTTAATGATCAACTATAAATGACTCAGCTTTTCTCAGCAACACAGTGATCCAAGACAGGTACAAAGGACTCAGGAAGGAAAATGCTATCCATTTCCATATCAGAACTGATGAACTCTGAATGCAGATTGAAGCATATTTCTTTCACTTTTTATTCTTTTTTTTCCCCCTCTGATTGATTTCTTCTTTCACAACTGTGACTAATATGGAAATAATTTTACATGATAGCACATATCTAAACATATCAAACTACCATTTTTGAAAGAGGAGAGGGTGAGAGGGAGGGAGAAAGACTTGGAAAACAAATTCTTGTAAAAATGAATACAAAATATTTTCTTGACATATAACTGGGGGAAAATAAAATAATATTAAACTCAAAAAATGAAATGCCCAACATGAGTTCTTCTATCTGTGCTATGTGCCTCTCCATAAGGATATCTGCTATTCCTCTGAATCTGTCATTTCTAAATTCAATACTTATTTTATAAAATTTATTTTCCTTTTCTAATCTCTCCAAACATTACCTATAGGTAAACATCTCATACCTGCCATTTTACTTTTGAAAATCAAAAAATTAAATACTTGGCATTTTTATTGTCTTTGTATTCTTTAACAGGGACATTGATCAGAGGTCTCAGATTTGCATAAGATGGGTATATATTTATTTCTTAGGAGAGCCAAGAAAATCCTCAGTGTTTGCTTTGTTTTTATTGTTATTGTCATTATTATCATTAATTATATATTGATTTGTATCCATAGGTTTTTAGAGATGAAAATGCCCTTAGAAATCATTTATTAAAGCTAAGTTCTTTGACATGAGGATCTAATGGTTTAAATGGCCTATAGGATCATACCATATTATTGTCTTCATAATCCAGTTTTTATTCTCTTGTGAGATAATATAAATGTAATTCTTTCTTGCAGTAATTAATTCACTTAAGTATAGGGGCAATATAATGGACTATAGCTGGTAAAGATTATTCCTTCCTTAGTCACTTAACTAGTCACTTAGTTCAATTTCCTCAGTTGTAAAATGGGAATAATACTAGCACCTACCTCTTAGGGTTGTGAGATTCAAATGAGATGTTTGTAAAAGCTCTAGCTCATTGTAGGCACTTTAAAGTTGATTCCCTTCTCTTGTAAAAAAGCAGCAGGATATTTTACTGATAGAGAGAATGGAAAGACGAGTTGGAGAGAAAGAATAGACCTTTACTTGTGACTTCTCAATCTTTGAGGAGATAGTTACAACTGTTGGTATTAGCCTGAGTCTTCCATTCCTAGATATCTGTAGGGCCAATGATCCTCCTTAATATCTCTCATCTCTTCCATGGCTTTGTCCTACTTTCTGCCATATCTCTCATTTTCCCTGCAAGATCTTTATAGATCAGCTTTGAATGATCTTACTCCTTCCTTTATGCTATCATATTTCCTCTGACTTTCAAGCAATTTCTCAAGGTATGAAAAAGTTCTCTACTTAATCACAATACTCTTTCTGTCAACCTAGTTATGATTGAATCAATCATGAATTATTCCTTTTAATGAAGTTAAGTACATCCAAGTAAGCAAGCAGTAATAATGAACTTCCATGATTAGGATTTAATGTACTTTGCAAGTATTAAATAAATGATTATTATTATGAGGTTGATGGATATTTATTATTATGTATATTTTAAAAATCTATTCCATAAATGAGTTAAGTATAACAATTTCATCTTTCCAACCTTATAAAAATCATTAATTTGTATCTCTTCTGAATTTCATCATTAAGAACTTTTCATTCTTACTGGATTACATTTCCATGAATAATATGAGTCCGTTGAATCTTACATATTATTTTTCTGAACTCTTTGAAATTGTTTTTTCTAAAATCTCATAAGTATGTTAGCCCCTTTCCTTCCTCTCTTCTAATAAAACATTCTGAAATGGATTGGTCACTTTGCCCAAGGTTTAGATAATTTCACTTCAGAAAAATATTTCCTTCTTGTTGATTAAAATCAGGTGCAACATAGCAATTCCCATCATTGCACCTCCATATAAGGAAAGTTTCAGCATTCATTTTTGTAAGATTTTGTGTTCCAAAGTTTTCTCCCTCCCTTCACCCTCTCTGCCTTCCCCAAGACAGGAAGTAATCTAATTTAGGTTATACATGTATAATTATATTAAACATATTTCCACATTAGTCATGTTGTGCAAGAAGAATCAGAACAAAAGGGAGAAACCACAAGAGAGAAAAAAAATGAAACTAATATGCTTCAATCTGCATTCAGACTCCATAGTTCTTTCTCTGGATGTAGAGAGTATCTTCTTCCATGAGTATTTTAGAATTGTCTGAATTATGACATTGCTGAGAAGAACTAAGCCTATCACAGTTGATCATTGCACAATGTTGCTGTCACTGTGTACAATGTTCATCTGGTTCTGCTCACTTCACTCAGCATCATGTAAGTCTTTCCAGGTTTTCTGAAATCCACTTGCTCATCATTTCTCATAGCACAATAGTATTGAACTACATTCATATACCACAACTTGTTCAGCCATTCCCCAATTGATAGGCATCTCCACAATTTCAAATTCTTTGCCACCACAAAAAGAGAGGGTATAAATATTATTGCACATGTGGGTCCTTTCCTTTTTTATGATTTCTTTGGGATACAGACTTAGCAGTGGTATTGCTGGGTCACAGGGTATGCACCATTTTATAGGGCATAGTTCCAAATTGCTCTCCAGAATGTATGGATCAGTTCACAACAACAATGCATTTGTGTCCCAATTTTTCCACATCTTAACCAACATTTAAAATTTTCCTTTTCTGTCATAGTAGCCAATCTGATAGGTTTGAGGTGGTATCTCAGAGTTATTTTATCTACATTTCTCTAATCAATAGTGATTTAGAGTGTTTTATATAACTATAGATAACTTTCATTTCTTCTTCTGAAAACTGCCTATTCATATTCTTTGATCATTTACCTATAGAGGAATGATTGAAATTCTTCTAGATTTAACTTAGTTCTCTATATATTTGAGAAATGAGGCCTTTATCAGAAACATGGTTGTAAAAATTGTTTCCTAGCTTTCTGCTTTCCTTCTTTTTTTTTTTTTTAGGCAATTGGGGTTAAGTGACTTGCCCAGGGTCACACAGCTAGTAAATGTCAAGTGTTTGGTCTGAGGCCGGATTTGAACTCAGGTCCTCCTGACTTCAAAGCCGGTGCTCTATCCACTGTGCCGCCTAGCTGCCCCTTCTTCTAATCTTGTTACATTGGTTTTGTTTAAGCAATCTCCTGACTTTTCTCTACCATCTTGGCTCCACTTTACCTTCCACATTTTTAGGATAAATGATCATCAAGAAAGCCAAGATGTTATTAACTGTTCCACTTTTGACTGTGAGCACTCCAGCAGTTTTCCAAAATCAAAGTTGTGACTCCTATCTTTGAAGGGTGTTTATACAACAGAAAAGTAAAGTTCCCCCTCAATACTACATGAGGTTTCCCTATCTGGCTTCTGAACTATTTTTGAACACTTCATTTATATTCTGCTTCTACTGAGGGCTATTCTGTTGATACCATTTCTGTTTCTGCTTCTGTTTTCATTTCCCAAATTCTCTCCACCATCTCTGGTTCAAGTATACATGAGTATACTTCCTTGATATATGATGATAATTATCCTCTTCTTTTTTTTAACCTATTTGCTTTATTTTTGGGGGAAAATGTCAAAAACATATGCTTCCAGATATTGAATACTTTTCTACCTAGCTGTCATGATATCTATGATATCTTTTTTTCTCCTCTACCACAAGGACCTCTAGTTGGCTTAGTTAAAAAAGATGAGTACTTAGGAAACTTGAAGCTAAATTTTTTTACTTATCTCTACCCACCGAATGAATTCATAACACTTTTCAACAAAATACTTTCTTCAGATTATCTATTCTCCAGTTTTGAACACAAATGGACTCAATCTTGTAAATCATTTTTAGGGTTACAAGGCACTGGTGTATCATCACATTTCAATCCTTGACAATACTATGAGGCAGTTAATATGAATATGTTATACCTATTTTATCAAGTTCTGGAGACAGTTCTCAAGAATTTTAAGTGGATTACCCAAGGTAGTAAGTGCTCAAACTTGAATTTGAGCCCTGGTCTTCTTATTCTGAATTCAATAACTTTAATTGACTACAATTCAATCATTTATTTCATTTGGGTCAGTATGTAAGAAGTGATTTCTAGTTTAGATTTCATCATGAATAATATGTTAATTTGCTGATTTCATATGCATTATACAAGTGCATCATATAGTAGACCCTGTTGTGGCTACCATTCTGAGGTTTTGATATGCCATTATAAGAAAAATATAAGACCTTCAGTTAGGCATGATGCAACTCATTAGAAAAAGTTGTATGACATTGCTATTGCTACTTCTGAGAATTGTACCTTAATATTTAGAGGGATCATTGCTGAAAATGCTGCTGATTATGATTACTCGATTCCTTGCTGTTAAGTTTTGAAATGATCATCACAGCTATTTTGAGGTTTAAATAGAAAAAAATGTGTTGTTTCAGTATGGAACCAGACTTTAAATCATTATCCTGACATTAAAAGTAAGGATACCAAAATCAAGCTTAGATAAGAGTACAAGTTAATCACATAGCCAATTGTCAATTACACAGATCATCTGGATATTAAACAGTAGTAGTTTGGCTGAAAGGTGGGCAGTGGAAGCATAAGGAAGAAAATTGAATAGGTGAGGTAATCCCCAAAGCTCTTAACCACCTCCTGAATAATTAAGGATAGAATATAAAGGCAGTGGGTTTAAGTAAGCTGTGGCATAGTGCCAATGACTACTTGAGCAGAAAAAATCAATTTAGAGGAAATTGAGATGTATATCGAGAAAAAAAAAGAGATGGGTGAGCATTTGAGTATAAAGTATCAGAGATGGAAGGTCTGAATGTTACATTGATATCCACAAAATATGGGACTGGGGATGATGGAGGAAGAAAGGGAAGGGAGGAAAAATAGAGTGAGGCATATGGACAGATGATTTGTGGAGAATTTACTGGAGGACAAGTAAGAGAGAAAGCATATTTGGGATACAGTCTTCATCAATGGAGTTGACAGAAGTGTGGCACCACTGAAACATAACACTATCAAAACTCTGGGAAAGACAAAATTATAATGTTTGTCTAGTTCTGTATGGCTTTCAAAGTGCTTTACAAATATCATCTTATTGGGTCTTCAGATATATCCTCTAGGAAGATAGTGCAAGTATTTTTGTCCAAGTTATATAAATGCAGGAATAAGTGCAAAAAGTCACTTAGTCAGGAATTACTGGCAGGAGCAGAATAAAGTGTTTGTGGCTGGGATCAGTTTCTGTTTGGCCAGAATGAGAATATCATATCAATAGCATTATCAAAATGAGAGCAGTTCTTCCCTTTTACAATTTCTGCGTTCAATTTACCCTAATAATCTTAGAAGAAGGTATAGGAATGATTTCTCATGGCTCAGTTTCTAAAGTACAATAAGATAGAACTGCAGCTCAGCCTAACTTCTGGATGTATCTATCCCTGAACCAAGCAGCTAGCCATAGTTCTATGTGGTATTTTTATACAATTAAACTCCCACATCTCCCTCCAAACTATTGGTACATAGATATGTGTTTATGTTTCTATGTGTTTATATGTATATGTACTTCACACATATATAATGTATGTATTTATATGTATATATGTATTGTGTGTATGTGTATATATATACACACACATATATATGTATATATATTATATATATGTGTATGTATGTGTATATGTGTATATATATATATATAAAATGAAAGGAACTCAGAGGATATTAATTACACACTACTTTACAGATGAAGTAAATGAGGTTAAGGGACTTATCCAGTGTCATAAAATTGGTGTCAGAAGTTGGATTTGAACCCAGTACACCATTTCCTCTCTTAATTGATAACTGTACTCAGAGTACTGTATTTCTAATTCACTGACCTCTATCTATAAATAAAGACAAAAGATTAATTTTGCTTCTCATATTCTGTCTGATCTTGAAATCTAATGGACCAGGAGGCTTTCTAAGCTCCATAGCTGCAAGTCATTATGAAACATATCGGATTCACTTCCTGCTTTGCTAGTTCCACTCCAAAATTTTACAGATCCCTGACATAAATAGTACCCTAACCATATATTTTCTTCTCTTACTCTTTTTAAATTTTTACAACGGGAGAAGACTGAGAATTATATAGAGAAATAATAGTTTGAATTAAGAGACTGCCTTTGGAATGAACAAGCCTAGACAGGGGAGTCCAGGATGAAATATCAGTTAAGGTTTGTGAACTTTGGAAGTACACCCCATATGTTAACTTAGTTATCAATACAGGTAGTGTGCAAAACTGGAAGTGTAGAGACCTGAGTTATAATCACAGGATCATAAATCTAGATATTGGTGGAACCTTGGAATTAACTTTATCCAGTCCCCTGATTTTACAGATGAGGAAACTGAGAACCAACCAAAATTATAAGTGTCACAGGTAGAATTTGAAACCAGTCCTCTAACTCCAAGCCGGCAATCTGTATGCTGTACCATACAGCCCACTATACACCTTCAAAGACAAATTTTCCTTTTCTATAGAAATGGTACAACAGTGATGCTGGGGTATGGAGGAATTGAGCAATACTTTATGTTGTAATTCATGTTTGTTTATCATAATGTACATTATGTTTGTGATTTTAAAATGAATAGCAAATGGACTCTGTCTCACGAATTCCTATCTGCGACTCATACCAGATGTAAACCTCAGAGATTTATAACTTGTAGTGCTATAAGTTTCAGAGAAAGTTTCACTAAATATTGACAAAGGGAGTTCCTGAAGGAGAGCCCTATACCAATTAAATCCTAGGTTTAGATAATATATTCACACATACATGCACACATATATATGCATACATATACACATATATTTGAATACAATAAATATATGAGTAAATGTGTAAAAGTCTTTTGACCCTGTATATTTTGGGTCTTCCTTTAAATATGTGAATCTTTGTGTTTTTCTCTCAAATACATTCTTGCATATGTGCATACCTACATATACTATTATATCTATATCTATATCTGTCTATTTCTATCTATATCTATCTATCTATATCTATATCTATATCTATACATATATAAAATGAGAGAGAAAAAGAAGAAGAAGATGATAAAGGAGAGAAGGAGAAGGAGAAGAATGGCTTTGGAATCAAAATAATTTGGATACATGTCATATCTCATGCATGGGTGACCATGAGCAAATCACTAAAGTTCTCAAAGCACACTCAATATTATAAGGTACAAAAGAGTTGCTCCTTTGCAATTAGTGGGAAAAGTACTGATTAAATCAAAGATCTTGACCGAACATAAAAATATTTTTTTTAAAATTTTCATAGGGTAAACAATTTCAAATTTGATTATTCTATTCTAGTCAAAATTCATGCATATGTATTCATAACAGTTTATGGAATTAACATTATTCAAAGATCACTTACTTAGCACTAAAATAGAAATAAAAATTGAATGAATTAGCACATTCAGGAGTAACATCTTCGATGAATTATATATTTTTTAAAAAAGATGGCTTGGTGGGAGGAGAATTGAAATTGAAGTCAGTGGATCTGTGTTCAAATCTTGAATATTTTTCTCCCTGTGAAACCTTGAATAAATAACTTAATTTCTCTGCTACCTGATTTAATCATCTGTTAAATGAAAAGTCTGGATTAGATGGTCTGTAAGGTGTCTTTCAGCTTTCACTTACATCCTTGTGAATAAGTGTATTGAGGTTTTTCTTTTAATATGTGAATTAACTTGTTTTCATCTCCTAAAATTGATTTGCATTTATGTTCCTTAATTCTCTTTATCTCTGTATTTTTTCATATCCATCACCTGCCTCTCTCTCTCTCTCTCTCTCTCTCTCTCTCTCTCTCTCTCTCTCTCTCTCTCTCTCTCCCTTTTCCATCTTTCTCTTTATTCAACATATTCCTCATTCTTCACAATACAGAAATGATCCATTGCAGTCATATATTTTCTCATTTCCTTAACAATTGACATTTAATTTGTTTTTAGCTTTTTTTTATGACTTAAAAAAATGATTCAGAGTTCTAAGCAGCTATGAGGGGAGGAGCCAGGATGGCAGAATAAAAGCAGTGACTCTTGAGGTCTCCCCCAAAACCCTCCAAGCACCTGTAAAAAATGGCTTTAAACAAATGTAGAGCAGCTGAACCCACAAAAATACAAAGTGAAACAAATTTCCAGTCCAAGGCAACCTGCATGGTTGATTAGAAAGGTTTATCAAGCCAGGCTGGGAGAGAAATGCAGTTCAGTGCATGTGCATAGGCAAAAACCAGGCCTCAGCAAATGTGGAGTAGGCCCCAGGGAACTGAATTATAGGCAGCCCTGGTGGTTTCCTGACTTCTCAACCCACAAACCCCAAAGATAACTTAGAAGGTCAGTAGGAAAAGTCTGTGTCTGTGGTGAGAGAGAAGCTCGGTCCCAGCCTCAGTTCAAGTATTGTGGAAACACAAGCAGCATAACACAGGATTTAGCAGCTTATACATTGTGGGACTGGAGGGCTTGGAATATAATATTCCAGAGGGCAAAGGAGATAGGATTACAGCCAAGAATCACCTACCCACCAAAACTGAGGGGGGGAAAATGAACATTCAATGAAATAGAGGACTTCCAAGCATTCTTAATGAAAAGAGCAGAGCTGACTAGAAGATTTGACTTTCAAATACAAGACTGAAGAAAAGCATGAAGAGGTAAACAAGAAAGAGAAATGATAAGGAACTTATGAAGGTTGAACTGCTTACATTCCTACATGGAAAGATGATATTTGTAACTCATGAGACTTTTGTCAGGATTAGGGTAGTTGGAGGAAAAATTATATGCATATACAGATAGACCGAGGGCACAGGGTGAGTTGAAGATGAAGGTGTGATATCTAAAAAATAAAATTAAGGGGTGAGAGAGGTTTATACTGGAGAAGGAGAAAGGGAGAGGTAGAATGAGGTAGATTATCTCACTTGAAACAGACAAGAAAAGGCTTTTACAGTGGAGAGGAAGTGGGGGAAGGTGAGAGGGAATGAGTGAATCTTATTCTCATTAGATTTGGCTTAAGGAGGGAATAACATACACACTCAATTGGGTATGGAAATCTTTGCTACCATACAGGAAAATAGGGGGGAAGGGGATAAGAGAGTGGAATGGATGATACAGGGAAGGATAGATTGGGGCAAGGGATAATTAGAAGCAAACACTTCTGAGGAAGGACAGGGTCAAAAGGGAAAATAGAATAAACTGTAGGGGGAGCAGGATAGGATGAAGGGAAATATAGTAAGTTTTCACAACATGTCTGCTATGGAAGTGTTTTGCATGACTGCACATGTATAACCTGTACCGAATGCTTGCTTTCTCAATGAGGGTGGGTGGGAAGGGAGGAAGGGAGAAAATTTGAAACCCAAAGCTTTCAAATAAATGTTAAAAATTGTTTTCATATGCAACTTGGAAATAAGATATACAGGCAATAGAGTATAGAAATCTATCCTGCCTTACAGGAAAATAAAAGGGGAAGGGAATAAGAGCACAGGGGGAGTTAGAAGGGAGGGGAGATTAGGGGGGAACAGTATTCAAAATGCATACCATCTTGGGGTGGGGGAGAAATGAGATGGGGAGAAAATTTGGAACTCAAAAATCATGTGAAAGTGAATGTTGAAAACTAAAAATAAATAAATTAATAAATGTTTTTTAAAAATGAAAATAAAAACAGATAAAAAGGACAAAAATTATTCAATAAATATTTCATTATATATCAAACCTTTCTTTTTAATAATGATTTCCATCATACATTTGACTAGCAGTGGGATCTTTAGGTTAAATGTATGGACACATTAACCAATTTATTTTGATAATTATAAATTGCATTACAATGGGTTATAATAATTGTTATACTTACCAACAAGGAAATAGTATTTTGGGATTTCTATACCTCCTCCAATACTGAAAACTCAAATTTTTTTGATATTAACCAATTTGCTGGATGTGTGGTGAAACCTCATAGTTATTTTCATTTCTGCATCATTTTATTATTAGTTATTTAGAACATTCTTCTATTTTTTAATTGTTATTCTTATTCTAATAATCACTTATTTATTTCAAATAATCTTTATCCATTGGGGAATAGCTTTTGAATGTGTGTATTTGTGTTAGTTGTTTCTGTATCAACTTCCAGGTAAAATGAAAAAGATAAAGCATTATAGATTTTCTTTAGCTCCTGTTAGCTCCCAGAAACTAATTATTCAATAGAGGTAACTAAGCAAGGTAACAGACTTACGAATTAAGAATTAGGAATGCATAGCCTTAAGGTGCTCACTCATCACTGCTCTTTCCACCATTCCCCATATTCTTTGTATACCATATCCATGCACTTACTCCTTGTGCTGTTGCAACAAACAGCAGACATTGACTTTGACCAGATCTGGTAGGGATAAGGAGAGTTATAGAAAGAGAGAATTGGCTTTTCTGCCACATCAGTGGCCCCCAAATCCAGTAATTCCAAGGCATCATATATTCTTCTAAGACAACCTAACATACTTCCCTTTATAACTCAGTAGGTACTGATTCAGTCTAATCAGAGAACTGAATCCAAATGAATTTAGGTCAAGGTAGTAGTATATCTAGGTTGCTACACCTGGCTTGAAGGAAACACAACTGAAATCTTGTGGTGGTCAGTTCTGTCTCCATACAAGACAGTTGATTTAGGGAAAAGGCTGGTTAAACGTGAATTCCTCAATTGGGGAAGAGTCTTAGGTCCAACACATAAAAACAAACTGGCAGTTAAAAGGACAAGGATCAGAAAGAGAGGAACATTGAAATATAAGAAAAAGGACTGAAACAAAGAAAAAAAAGCTTAAGAAGAAGAAAAGGTATGTTAAAACCTAGAACACAAACAGAATAATCAACAAGGAAAATACTGGAATTAGTACAAAATGTAAGCATCAAAACATCTAAAAGGTTACAAACCTATCTACAAATTGTAATACAAAGGAAATTGAACATCTGATAAAACACAGAATACTATGGATTCCCAAGATAACATGAAAGCAAAGCAGATTATTTCAAAATCTTCAAGAAAAAAAATAGAATCTTAAGAGACATTGGAACATATAGGAGAATGTAAGGCCTATATAGCTACAATGAATAGCTAGATCACACAGGGGCTAGATAGAGTACTGAACTTGGATTCAGGAAAGACCTAAGTTCAAATCCAGCCTCAGACACTTACTAGATGTGTGACCTTGGGCATGTTACTTGACCCTATTTGTCACAGATACCTCATCTATAAAATGAGCTAGAGAAGGAAATGGCAAACCACTCCAGTGCATGAAGAGTCAGAAATGACTGAAAATGACTATGTAACAACTGCAATAATTTGTAGAATAGAAAAATAACTTGAATCCACAGCTGTGAGTTTTTTTAAAGAAGCAAAAAGAAAGCAAATTTTATTGAGAATACAAATACATAAAGATGATCTAGAATAAGAGAAGCAAAATTCACTAGTGTTAAAATATCTTCTGATACCAAAAAAAGCAAAGCATATTTATCTCAAAAAGAGGATGTTTCAATCAAAATTGAAGATCGTTGGCCACCCAAAAGAATATAACAAGTCAAAAAACCTCACTAATTTAGTAATATTAGTAATAATTATTATTTTATCATAATGCTGACTAAAACATTTAAATATATAAAGAATCATTCAAAAAAATCAATAGACTGCATTCAGCAAAGGGAAAAAAAATGTTTACAAACTCAAGACATATAGTGGTTAAATTTCACAATTACAATGACAAGCAAAATTTTAAGGAACCAAGAGATAGGCCTTCAAAAATAAAAAGAAGAAGGAAATTTGAGTAATACATGCCTATTCTGCCTGCCTCAGAAATGTCATAAAGGAATCAGCAAAGTTTTCAAGGTGCAGCCAAAAATGATATACCTCACAAATCAGAATGTAAACTTCCAAGGAAAATGGCAGAAATTCAATCACAATTAGGCATTTGAAGTATTCTCTGAAGAGGGGAGAGCATTTGAGAGCAGATTATTCAATTTGCACATGCTCCAAACAAAGGAAATACAAGAAAGGTAAATAAAGTATATAGTCACATATCAAGGAAAGGTTAAATAAAATAATAGCATTAACAGCTGAGGAATGGTTAAGAAATTTCTAAATGTACCCAACATAGTAAAGATGAAAGTGTAACAAAGAAAAAGGAGATGTGATGATAGAACAGTATGCCTGTAATGCTATGAACTAAATCCCACAATTCCTCCCATCCTTACAGGTGAGTCAATCTATTTTATTGCTAAAATAAAAGATGTATAATTGAGGAGATGGGGTATATAACCCCCAATTAAGTACATGGTAAACTATTAAGGGCCAGTAATTTCTTTAATCATTCACTAAGAGTTAAGCACTACGAGAGAAGGAAAAAGGTAGCAAAATGAGGTATTGTATCAGGTCGACAAAAAAGGAGAAGATCTCCACCAACAGAACTGTGGGATTGTACAGTGTGTTGTACTATAGGAGACTGAAACCTTAAAATGGATTAATCTGTAAGCAGCTTATGCACCATGCTATGGAACTGAGCCTAAATGCACAACATTCTGTCTCAGAAGATGAGAAATTGATAATTCTAACTCATAACATCATAGATTACTAGTAGAAGAGAGCTTTGAGGACGTGTAGTCTAATACCATAATTTGACAGATAAATAAGTGAGATCTAGATATGAGAAGATCAAAAAGCTGGTGAATGGTGAAGTCCATGATCACTTTTCATTCAATTATTCACAACCAAATAGTCAAAGGCAGCATATAAATGACATTAGATTTAGTCAGGGAAGCTATGTTCAAATCCTGCCTTTGTTATATAATTAGAAAAGCAGCATTACCTCTCTGGAACTCAGTTTCTTCATCTGTCAAAAAGGATTTGGATTATATTATCTCTAATCTCTTTACAAGTCATGTGGAGCTGACAAAATCTTATTTTGCAGGCTATCAGTAACTCCTAGTGTGGTTCCATGCAGGCAAATTGACCTTTCTAAATCTGAGTGCCGTTATCTTGTCAATACCTTTTGCAAGATGTCATACTCATTAAAATGCTTTCCCCTATAATTCAATTCCACTATGTTCATCTCTCCCTGCTGTTTCACCTCTTACTCCTCCTTTTCTTCCTCATTCTATTTTACTCATTCTTTACCAACACATATACATCTGGTCA
Source organism: Phascolarctos cinereus (assembly GCF_003287225.1). Taxonomy (NCBI): domain Eukaryota; kingdom Metazoa; phylum Chordata; class Mammalia; order Diprotodontia; family Phascolarctidae; genus Phascolarctos; species Phascolarctos cinereus. Next base: position 251,493,238 of record NW_027555514.1, read on the forward strand.
GAAAGAGTACTAAGTGTCTCATGTGTAAGGACATTTTATCTATTTTACTGTTTTGTTGTTGTTGTTGTTCTATTTAGTTTTGATTTTGAAATAAATGGTAATGAAAGTTTCAGAAAAAAACTATTTTAAAATTTGACAGTCATTAAGTTTTATTTATTTACATTTTACTTTTCAGAAATTTGATCATCAAAGTCTGTCAAAAATAGACTTATTAGAAAATCCACTTTTTGAAAATGCATAAAAACTCCTCCTATGAGTGTGAATGTAATGGAAAATTTAAATTTGTAGTATTTTAGGATTCTCTCACCCACATTCAGTTGCCAAGGCCAGCTGCTTGGTTTTGGGCACATTTCAAGTTTCTCCCTTTCTATAATTTATTCTGATATTATTTCTTCAAATTATGTACTTTAGAGTTTGAAATCCATACATATCCTTTATTTCCCACATAATTTGCCATTTAGAGAGTTTTGCAATCATTTTTCTAAACTATTCTCTTTGGAAAATTCTAAATTCTCTCCATATAGTGTTTATTAGTTTCACTTTATTTTGTTTTTCTAAAACATTTTTAAAGGATTGCTGCAATATAATTTCTTGTGGTTCAATTATGATTTTTCTGGAATTTATCCTAACTTTCGGAGATGTTTTTCTTTTAACATTACTGCCTTTTAATCTGCAATACTTATCCTTTGTTTTGGTACCTTTTCCAGGATTGCTTTCTTATTATATTTTCAGTCTCGCTGCCTTGTTTCTTTTTCTTTTGTTCATTTCTTTTCTGCCATATGTTAAAATTTTTCTTGCCTCTGATCCCCTTGCTAGTCTTCTCACAAGACACTCTATTTCCAGATTCCATATGTGGATGGTTTACCCCAGATTCCCATCCTGGGATTTGTTTCCTCCTTATGTCTTTATGCTGGCTTCCCTGGATACCTGCAAATCTCAGCTAATGTCTCACCTTCTGCCAGAACCTTTTTGCCTTTCCTGAACCTCCTTAAATTTCATGCCTCACTTCTTGGATAATATCCAATTCATACTGTATCCTTCTTGTTTCATGTTGTCGAACCCAATTGCACTGTGAGTTCTTTGAGAGGAGGGATTTTCCCCCATTCTTTGTACTACCAGCACTTCTTGAGTTCTTGGTACGTTGTTGTTCGTCCTTTCTTTTCAAAGACAACCAATGACATCATGGCTGATGTCTTGACATACATGTGAATTGGATTTAAGTAAGGCACAGTTGTGTAAAGTCATCAGCCTCTCTCTCTCTTTTTGAAGCATGCAACAGAACAAAAATGGTTTGCTATTTCCTATCTTGACAAATGAACTAACCCAGGTTGAGGGTAACCAACAGACTTCAAACCTGTGAGCAAGTTAAAGAGATGCTTGCTATTTCTTTCTCCAGTTCATTTTATAGAGGAGAAACTGAGGCAAGCAGGGTTAAGGGACTTGCCCAGGGTCACACAACTACTAAGTATCTGAGGCCAGATATGAACTCAGGAAGATGCATCTTCCTCACTCCAGGCCAGTCCTGTATCTACTTAGCCACCTAGCTGCCCCTATAAGAATTATACATTTTGAGAAATATGAATAGGTTTTAATTTGTGTAATTGACGGAATTAGTTATATGTACAAAATCATGGACCCATTGAAATAATAAATTGAATATTTTTAATCACATCCAAACACTTTTGCTTTCAACTCATTCTTTTGTTTTGTTGCTACTTTATGTTTTGTTGTTATTTTTGTAATAATCTGACTACCTGGCTACAAGGAAATGAGCCTTTAAAGGATTACACAAAAGGGGCCTCTAACACTATTTGAAACTCAAATAGTTCTCACAAGGCATGATTTAAACAAGTTAAGTGTAAATATACCAAAAACATATGAATTAAATTTCCCATGAAATGCATATGGATTGGAAAATTAGGAGGAAGAGTAGTTGGCAAAAGCATTTCATGTTTTGCCAAACCCCAAATGTTTGAAAAATAGTTTAAGATATTTTATTATATCAAAATGCTACTGAGAACACACATTCTTTGAGTCCGTATTTATTTATTTATTGAATGATTTGCTAGATTATATGAATACAAATTAAATAATTATACAACAAGGTGTCAAAGTATTCAATGTATTTACCCAAATGGGTTGAAAATGCATCCATCAACAAGGAACAGAAATAGCAAAGCCAAGAATCCCTGGTAGGTATTCCTGGAGCATATCAGAGAGGTTTTACCTCATCTCTAGATAAAATATATTGAAATCAAGATTATAAAAAAAACCCAACTTAATCTGAAAAAATATCTCTTAATATTAAAATAATATCAAATAAAAAATTAAATGAATATTAAATAACACTAAAAATTAAATAAATAATTGTTTATTATGATACTTGTATTAATAATTTGTTTATTTAATATTTAACTAATAATATAATAAATAATATTAAATAAAATTAAGAATTATTAAAATAATATTAAAATATCTCAATGTTAAAAGCATTGAATTATAACATACCTTGAATTTACTAAGTATGTGTATAATCAACTAAGTAAATATTTAAGTATTAGTATGTGTGCAAGGCAGGATATCAATTCATATAAATATATGTCCAAAAAATAAAAGGGAAATTGAAAATTCCTTATGTCTTTAAGAACAACTGTTTTGCTCCTAAATTACTTTGGCTTACACAGGTCCTAGCCTAGGGGTGGGGAACCTGCATCCTTGAGACCACGTATGGCTCTCTAGGTGCTCAATCATGGCCTTTTAAATGAATCCAAACTTTACAGAACAGATCCTTTCATTAAATGGGGGGTTCATCCTGTGAAGTTTGGATTCAGTAAAACGGCTGCTCTTGGGGACCTAGAGGGCCATCTGGCACCTCGAGGCTTCAGGTTCCCCATCCGTGTCCTAGTCACAAGCACAATGTATGGCTATGTTAGTAGAAACAAATTATTTAGAATGGGGACAGTGATGATTCTATTGTACTATCTTGGCCAATGTCTTTCTGACATCTTGAACTATATACCCAACAGGCATCTGAAACCCATTTAAAGCAGAACTTATCTTTACCCCTAAACCCTATCCCCTGTTACCTTTCCTATTGCTATAGAGGGCAACACTATCCTCTTAATCCCTCAGACTCTCAACCTCAGAGTAGTCCTGGATTTTTCACTATTTCTTACTGCAAAAATATCTAAACTCTTTTAAAGGCCTATTGATGTTACCTTTGCAACGTCTTTCTAATATGGTCCCTTTTCTGCTCTGACCTCCTACCACTCTAGTGCAGGCCTTCATCGCCTCACCTTTAGACTATTGCAATAATCTTCTGGTGGATCTGCCTGTCTTAAGTTTTCCTCAACTCCAATCTCTTCTCTATTAACCTACTAAAGTAGTTTTCCCAAAACACAGATCAGATCAGATCATGTCAAATACACCCTCCCTTCCCCTACAAATCTCTATATTTGTCATTCAATACCATTTATAACCTAGTCCCTGCTTACCTTTCTGCTCTTCTTACATCTTACAACCCAACATATACTCTTGGGTCCAGTAATGCTGACCTCCTGGGTATTCCATGAATAAGACACTCTATCTCTCAGTTCCAGGCATTTCCTCTGGCTATCCTGCATTCTTGGCACACTCTCTTCTCCTCTCTGATGACTGATTTCCCTGGTTGCTTTTACATCTTAACTAATGTCCGATCTTCTATAACATGCCTTCCCGAACTGCTCTTAATTCCATTGCCTTTCCTCTTTCAATTATCTTTTTCTTATCCGGTTTATAGCTTGCTTTGTATATATTTGTTTACATTTTGTCCCTCCCATTTGATTGTAAGCTCCTTGATAGCAGAAATAATTTTTTGTGTCTTTTTGTATCCCCAGTGCTTGCTATAGTGTTGGGTACATATGAGGCACTTAATAGATGTTTATGGATTGATCGATTATTGTTCTGGATGCCGTGTTTTATTAAGCATATTCTGCTTGGCTCTATCATGTAGAAACAGGAATAATGAGTGGAGGTTACAAAGAGATACATTTAATAATTAAGTAAAGAAAATTCCTAATAATTTGAGCTTTTAAACAGAGTAATGATCTAACTTTGGAAATTCTCCTTCATTAGAAGACTTCTACACAGGCTGGATTGTCATTCTTTTGGCATATTGTGGGGAGTATTCTCTTTGAAAGGTCCTTTTCAGCTCTGAATATTTGTTCTGAGTTTCTGAATCTAGAACTATTAAGTGACCATATTTAGACCTTTACTTAAAAATAAGAAAGGCATTTATAAAATATCAAAGCAACAGCAAGAGAATTCAATTTAAGGAAAGATCTCTAGATGGGAAAATTAGTTTACTTTGAATATTAAATGCTAAAAAAATAAGAACTATTTACTCATTTTTTTATTTATGTGAGTTTTGCAAATAGGTAGTATGATATTATGGGACAAACAGTGAATTTTCCATCAAAATTCATGCAATTGAATTGCAGCCCTGATGTTTAATACCTGAATTACATGACACAAACTTGAAAATGCACTTTGCAAACCTTACAGTACTATTTAAATGTTAGTTATTGTTATACAATAATGTTTTTTAATAATTATATGATAATGATTACTCTCATTATTATTATCTTGATGACCTTGGAAAAGTCATCTAACTTTTCTGGACTTGTTTCCTCATTTGTAACTGAAAAGAGTGAACTAAATGATATTTAAGGTCCCTTATGGATTTCAATTTTGAGGTCCTAAGACATACTTTATTTAATTTTTATTTGTTATGTTTCACCATTCCTTGAGCATAACACACTTTATGAAGACTAATAAAATTAGAGATTAAAAGCTAGAAAGGCATTTAGCCTAATTCTACCCATCAAATGAATCTCATTTACCTCAAACTGATATGGGAAGACTTTCATTGAATGGGAACTCTACATAACCATAAATGCACCTAATTGTTTAAGTTATAAATGTTAAAATGTTTTCTATCATGTGAAAACATACTTGTCAGTAACTTCAAAGGACTTGTTCTAGTACTGTGCTCTTAGGGCATCTACTTCAAATATTGAATGTATACGTTATTTGCCCATGATTTTCTTCTTTTTTTAAAGGTCACCCCCCTTTCCTCCAACTGTCACTCATGTTATATTGTTTTGTATTCCCTCAACATCTAGGTCACCTTTCCGTAGACACCTTTCAGGCTGGTGTTGATTGTAGTCACTCTAAGTTCCAGAGTCATGGAGATTACTATCACAACTAGGACCACAGATCATACCAACATTAATTATCTTAAAGTTGTAGAAAAGCTAAGTGAGAGAGAGTGTATCCTTCTAACAGTAGTGAGATTTCCTCATCATGCTCTTGTGGATGACACTACTTATAAGAGAGCTTTCAGAATCATTGATTTGATCAAGGAATAAACCTTTTTAAGGTAGTCCAGAATAATACCTTTTATAAGAAAATGAGTTCCTTGTCTGAATACCAGCTTAGCAATTGAGTCTCACACAATAGATGTTAAACAGTGGTCAAGCACATAGGTATTATATGACACCTAAGTATTAAAAAAGAAGCAAGGAGACACTAGACATGGGGTAAAAGAAAAGATCATTTCATTTCAGAAACCAAGAGAATGATATTTGGTTCAACTTGTCTTTATAAAAATAAACTCTTCAGCAAAATGCTTTACTTACTATACTAATCTCCTATGCTCAGAAATGGATACATTAGTTTACATTTTTATTAGCTTATATGTCCCTGCTAGTAATGCTCATTTTATCATTTTTTCTTTTTTGCATAGATGAAATGTATCAATTTCATTTGTTATAAAATGAAATAATGAGTATTCACTATGGAATAAATAAGACAGGCCTCCACTACATTATGCTGACCATATTTATGTAACTATAACACAAATTAAAAAAAATTGTAATATTTTAATCAACATTTTGACTTTTATATTTTCAGTAATTTTCATTTAGGAAAAACATGTTTTGGTCAAGATGGCAGAGTAAAGGCAATGACATGCCTAAGCTTCCCCTAATTCCCTTCCAAACATCTTTAAAATAAGGCCTCACATTGAATTCTGGAGTGGTGGAACCAGAAAAGGTTGTAGTGAAACAATTTTGTAGCCCAAGACAATTAAGGAATTTTTTTTTCAGGAATGCTCTGTCTCAACAGGGTGGTCTTCATGCTCTGTCAAGCTAGCAGCAGCAGTGTTTGGATCTGAATACAGTAGCAGCTTGGGGAGCTCTCAGCCAATAGAAGTTACAGTGGGCAGACAACTTGTCAGAAAGAGATTATAGGGGACCCTTGACTGGCACTGGGTGCAGGACTCTATTGCATTGTCTCTAAATACTTTGGGTTGCTGTCCTAGGGAGAAGTGGAACACTAACATACTAGTGCTTGCAGCCACAGGGGTGCAGGGCGCTGATCACAGTTCCAGGGCTGAGAAGAATGCTTGTGATCACTCACAGATCAGGGCATGGGCCTGGAGAGGAATGATCACACATCCTCATAGATCATACAACCTTGAAAGAACCAAAAACTTATAGAACCCCCAGAAACAGCTCTGCAAATAGCAGCACAGAAATACTATAAGTTTGGGATAGTGCCCACCCTACGCCAGAAGAAGAACCCAGCTTCAATACAAAGCTAGAAGCCAAGAAATAGGCTGGGGAAATGAGCAAACAACAAAAAGAAACTGACCATAAAAAATAATTATGGTGACAGGGAAGATCGAGACACAAATTTAGAAGAAGAGAATGAAGTCAAAGCCATTACACACAAAGCTTCAAAGACAAATGCAAATTGGTAAGAGGCCCAAAAGAATTCCTTGAAGAGCTCCAAAAGGATTTTAAAAATTTAATAAGAGAGGGAGAGAAGGGCAGCTAGGTGGTGCAGTAGATAGAGCATTGGACTTGGAGTCAGGAGGACCTGAGTTCAAATCTGGCCTCAGACCAAACTCTTGACACTTACCAGCTGTGTGACCCTGGGCAAGTCACTTAATCCCAATTGCCTAAAAAAAACAAAACCAAACAAACAAACAAACAAATAAGAGAGGGAGAGGAAAAAATGGGAAAATAAATTAAAAAGATGCAAGAAAATTATGAAGAGATTTGACTGCTTGATAAAGGACACACAAAAATGCGGAAGAAAATAACTCTCAAAAAAACAGAATCGCTCAAATGATTTAAAAAAAGGAAAAAAATCCACTGAAGAGAAGAACTCCTTAAAAACCAGAATTGGCCTAATGGAAAAAAAGAAGTACAAAAATTCACTGAAAAAAAAGAACTCCTTAAAGTGTACAAATGGCCAAAAGGAAAAGGAGGTACTAAAGCTCACTGAACAAAATAATTCCTTAAAAATTAAAATTGAGCAAGTAGAGTGTAATGACTCCATAAGGCATCAAAGAATAATAAAAGAAAATCAAAAGAATGAAAAAAAATAGAAGCAAAAGAAACATCTCATTGAAAAAAAAAAATCTGATCTGTCAAATACTTTGAGGAAATAAATTATAAATAGTATTAGATTAGACAGAAATGGTGGAGGGCCATGGGGGGTGTGTGATGAGGCATTCATGCATTGTTGGTGGAGTTGTGAACTGATTCAACCATTCTATAGAGTAATTTGGAAGTAAGCCCAAAAGGCTATAAAAGGATGCATATCCTTTGACCTAGAAATACCACTGCTATGTCTGTATCCCAAAAGAGAATTTAAAAAAGTACCTATATGTACAAAAATATTTATAGAAGCTCTTTCCTGGGGGCAAAGAATTGGAAATTGAGGGGATTCCCATCAATTTGGCAATATTTGAACAAATTGCAATATGTAATTATGATAGAATACTATTGTGCTATAAGAAATGATGAGCAGAATGCTCTCAGAAAAACCTAGAAAGACTTACATGAGCTGATGCAAAGTGAAATATACCATGTAAAAAGCAACAAAAATATTGTAAGATGATCAGCTGTGAATGATTTAGTTACTGTCAGCCATACAATGATCCAAGACAACTCTGAACAACTTGTGATGAAAAGTGCTACCTATCCCCAGAGACAGAACTGGATGTTTTCTGAATACAGATTGAAGCATACTTTTCTTTAAGCTTTATTTTTCTTGAGGTTGTTTGTTTTTGTGCTTATTAATCGATGTTTTCTTTCACAACATGACTATGGTGGAAATGTTTTGCACGACTACACATATGTAACCTATATTGAATTGCCTGCCCTTCTCAGTAAAAGAGGTATGGGGAGGGAGGAAGGGAGAGAACTTGGAACTCAAAGTTTAAAAATGAATTTTAAAATTGTTTTTACATGTATCTGGGGAAAAATAAAATACTAAATTAAAAAAAAAATCGTTAGACTGCCTGAAAGCCATGATCAAAGAAAAAGTCTATATATCATATTTCAAGAAATTATAAAGGGAAACTACTCTGATAGCTTACATTCAGGAAATAAAATAAAAATTGAAAGAATCCACAAATCAACTTCTGAAAGAGAACCCAAAATGAAAACTCCCATGAATATCATAGCCAAATTCCAGAGCTCTCAGGTCAAGGAGAAAACACTTCAAGCAGCCAGAAGGCAACAATTCAAATATCATGGAGCCACAGCCAGGAGCCCACAAGATTTAGTGCATTCTACATTAAATGAGATGAAGACTTAGAATGCAATATTCCAGAGGGCAAAGGAGCTAGGATTACAACCCAAAATAACCTATTCAGTAAAATAGTATAATTTTTTCAAAGAGACAATGGATATTTAATGAAATCGGGAAGTTTCAAGCATTCTGGATGAGAAGACCAGAGGTGAATAGGAAATATGACTTTCAAATACAAGACCCAAGAGAAGCATAAAAAGATAAACATGTAAGACAAACTGTAAGGAATTCAATAAGGTTAAACTATTTACATTCTGCAAACCTTTTTTCATTATTGAAGCAGTTAAGAGTCTTTATAGACAGAGGGAAAAGGTATGAGTTGACAATGAAAAGATGATTTAACAAAAATAAAATTAAAAGGTGAAAAAGAGGGAAACGCTGAGAAAAGTGTGAAGGGAGAGATGGAATGGGGTATGTTAAACTTCTGAACTCTACTCCATTAACTTCCATTTGTATTTACTTAAAACTCTCCATATTGAGTGATCTAATATATTGTGGCCTTCCTTATTATCTCTTGACATTGAGTGGATGGAATTGAAAAATGTGATCTATCCAGAAATTCTCTCTCTCTCCCTCAACACATTCAAACCCAAACCATTTTCAGTCATGTCTTTATTGAATTATAGTTGTGAATTTTTTAAAAAAACCATCAAGTTCATGATCCCTAGGTTAGAATTCTTGATTTGCCAAACATACTCAGGGATCATGTCTATAACTTTTGTATCAAAGCATGTTCCACAAAATTTTGGGTGATAATAGTGAACCTAAAAAAAAATGTGATAGGAATATATATTCTTTATTTTCTAAAGAGACTACATTTTTGAGAGAGACAAGAAAAAAATTGTGAAACCACTCTGGGCCTAATTGAGAAAACTCTTTTGAAACAATAAGTTGCAAACATCTTTCAATTCGCCTTCCTGTTGCCAGTTGTATTATGTAAATGTAAGGCAGCCCATTAATCTCAGTCAGTGATGACCAATATGGAGGCTTTCTCTTTAACTTAATTAGATATGAAACAATAAAATGGCATACAATCAGAATGATTTTGTCTGAAAACGATAACAGCAGAATATTGGAAGGAAAACTGAAGTATACTAGATGGTCAATAGTTGAAAAATTATTGTAAGTAACTATAATGAAAAATTAATGCACTATATGAACAAATATAAAGAGTTCAGAAAAGCGTTAGAATTTATGTATCTATAGAGAGTAAATTACTCAGAATCCAGGGAATGATCAATGTGATAATTATAGTAAGAAGATCAAAACAATGCCAAACTAATTTTGATGAATATTTTTGGTGCTAGAGGAGAATTGATGAAATTTTTTTTTTCATTTCTCATTAATAAGAGGTAAAAGACATTGGGAAAAAGAACACTGTGTTCTCTAAAACACTGAGGTTTTGTTGCTTGATTGCATTTAACTTCTTTTATTGTTTCTTTTGGCTGGTAAAAATGAGAGGTAATGCTAAAGTATATTGGGAAGTCATTGTTGTTAAAACAAATATAAAAGAGATAAATAAAACTTTAACAAATGAAATAATAGCAGAAAATATTGAAAGTGAAAAAAAGTTTCATGTCAGGACATATCAAAAATTTTTCCTGCAAAGTTGTATCATTTTCATATCTAGAGAAAATGTCAACTATCTTTAGAAGCAAAGTAATTGCTAAGAACCATTGCCTGGATCATCTGATTGAAATGGTAAACATATTATAAATTATGTGTACCATGTATATGCATATATATACTATACACACACTCATTATAGATAGATAGACAGACAGATTGTTAGAAATACCATATAATGATGAAAGGAATAGAGTTTGTCTAGTGATTTTATCAGTGGAAAAGAGTTTCTAGTGTGGAAACTCGCTTCACAAATGTAAATCATCAACTATTTTGGAACTTTTAGTTTCCTCAGGGCACTGTGTTTTTAACCAATTTGTCCATGGCCACAAAATTAATATATTTCAGGAGACATACACTAAAACCAGGTCTTTCTGATTCTAAGTCTAGCTCTCTATCCATTATGATATGTTGACTCTACCCCCTATTTCATAGTAATCAAAATTACACAAGCATACTTAGGCTGTATCCAAATATCTAACTAGAATAGCTATTATGTAAATTAAGTCAGTTTTGCTGCCCTCCCCAACAAGTCTACTAACACTATAATTAATTAATATAAATAATAACCATTGTAATTCATTCCTATTCAATTTCTCTGTGTCTAATCTCCTCCATTCCCAACTTCCAATCTCTTTTACCTTCCATGGAAGGTGCCACCTTCCACGAAATACATGTGTATATTTTTTGTGTGTATATTTGCTATATTACAGTGGTTTGATGCATGTTCAGTTGACCTAAAATGGAGCACTCCTAAGGAGTGTACTAGAGACCTGCTTCTTGGAGAGGGCCTTATGTGTTTCCCTGCCAAACGTGTGGGAGAAGTCTTTTCTGTTGGCTGTGCATCTGGAATAGGTAATTTCTTTAAAAACTACTAGAGTAGGATAGTTTTTCTTTTTTTTGAATCATACAAAGAATAGATGTCCTCCTCATTCAATATATGGGTACCATAAACTGAGTTAGATTAGAGAGAAGACTACCTTCCTCTTCCCACTTTTAGGTCTCAAGGTTGTGAAAAATGGACTTGGAGTTTTGTTTTACTTTGTCCTTTCTAGTACTAGGCACAAGTGAAGAAGTCCCTAGACATGAAATCAAGCCATAGTGACCAGGGAGGCATGATTACATACTAAATGTTACTGTCAGATGAGCAGGGAAATTCTGAGAGGTCAGGATGCTTGATACTTCACCCCAAGGATTTGGGGGTTGTAGCTTTGGACTTAGAACTTGAGGAGACTATGATATAGGAACTGAGCTAAGATGAGAACCAAGTATCCCTCCCTTCTTCAGAAACTGAGGTGGTATAAGTGGGTATTATACCCTTTATATGTTAAAGAAGTGTGTTTGTATATTTGTTCTTGTCATATCATTGAAGAAAATATTACTTTTTAAAAGGTAATCTAATAATTAATTAAATGGAAATTGGAAGCTTGGATTCCTAAAATAGAGAAAACACAAATATGATGGATCTGTAGCAAATGACAGAGGCTAGATACTCCCTAATGCCTTAAACGATACTTAAGAAAACTCAGGAATAGTCAAATGTAACATACTTGGCCTTCAGACTGGGTTACAACTGTTTATCTGTATGTGTTATGTTTTCCCATGTTCCATCTGCTTCTTGGTAAAAAATGCTTTCATTATGTATACACACTGCCAATTATGGTGCTTGGCATAAAGTAGGTTCTTAATCAATCTTTGTTGACCAAGTAATCTCTGCATGAAATTTCGTTTCATTATAATGTTTGTGCCTTTAATGATCTTTCATTGTTTTTTTATTTTTAATGAAGTTTTCAGCATCAAAGGGAATGGTGTTCAGTATTATCAGATTATGCTGCTTATCTAACATAAGTAGTTGTCAAGGTTTTCCGGATGAAATCTACAAGATATTAATTGGCTGGAGCATTCTGTCTATGGTCTAAAAGCCTATTGTGTTTGACTTCTCAGCCAAAATTTGATTTGCACCTAGGCCACTGTGCCATCTTTGCAGAGAAATGCGCAGTTATGAGATCACCAAGGCGAAAAACTCTTGTTATTTTTCGAAAGCATCGTGGATAGATGCCTTGCTACAAAATGTTTGCTGTCTTCTCTTTATCACTTTTCAACATTGACAAATATCTCTAAATAGATGGTGCTCTCAGGAAATTCCAAATGAACAACAATTGATCCATTCCTTAGAGGGGAAAGGAAAAGGTTTTGTTCCTTTATGCTTTGATTTTTGAAGCTGAAAACTTCTACCAATGCATATTCATTTATGTATTATTTTTTTTCCTTTCCAGAAATACTTAAGCTCTGTGATTCTTGTCAATTTGTCGCTGCTATTTTATCAGCAGAGTTTGAAGGAAAATATCCAAGGACAACATCTGGTTATCGTTATACAACAATGAAGGGGAAGGTTATGAAATTGTCTTTTGGGTTCAGGGCCATCCTAATAGCTAATCTGTATAAATTTGGAAGCTCGGTGCAAAAGAAGCATATTACCTATGACACTGCCTCTTTGGTTGGTCCCAAATCTATTGGAAAAAATCAAACAATTTCCCTCATTGCTTTTGGCTGTGGAGATATAGCTTCTGTGATGAATTTTCCCTCCTTGAAATGTTTAATGAGAGCATATGGAAGAACTTTCTTACATCTCCACTCACCCATTTGGAAGTTGGTGAGAAATGTATCAAATGAACATAAAAAGGGGAGAGGGGAGAGGAATGTATTCAAGATGTGAGAAAGAAACAACATATGGTTTGACCATAGCCCCGGCTTCTCAAGATGCATTGAGCAATAAAATGGGCCCACACCATTGCCTATATTTTTCCTTATTGAACTGCCAAGTTTCTGAATAATGAAATAATGATGATCAATTCTTTAATTTCCCTGCTTTTCACATTTTTTTCAAGGACAGTATGCACTGTATTTTTAGTCAGACTCAAGATTGCAGTTATGTAATCCAAGTACTAGACAGATTTCAATGAAACTAATATATGTGCGTGTGTGTGTGTGACACATACATACATACATACATATATATATATACATATATACATATATATATATATATAGCTACAATATTGGTGACGTTGAAGATATATACTGCACATAATTTAAAATTTTCAGTATAAGTTTAAGTTAAATAGAATATGTTATATAATGGTGAAGAAAAAAGCATATTATGCACATTTAAGGCTTAATTTTTGGACTAGGAAGAGAACACTTTTGTGGAATTTCAAATTAGTATAAATATGGTTTTATATAGCAATTTTACCACACCGAAGGACACATGAAGGAATTTAGTAATTTATTTTAACAATTCTTATATTCATTTCAACTTGCAGTCTATGATTACTTTGTTTTGTCTTTGAACTTGGACATGAGAGATAGGCAGTATAAAGACATGGAGACAGGAGATGGAGTATTATATGTGCAGAACAACATAAAGGCTATCCAAGCTATACCATAGACTGTGAGAAAGGAAGTAAAGCATGAACAAGCTACAAAGGTAGGTTGGTGCTTGTTTATAAAGTGAGTTGAAAGCTAAACAGGAGAGGTAATATTTGAGCCCGAGTAAATAGTGAGCCAGTGGAATCTGTTTTGTAAAAGAGTGACGTGGTAAGATCTACTCCGCCTCTCATTAAGTTATCTCAACATCACCAAAAATGGAAGATCTGGACTTCACATCAGGGTTAGTAACAGTGTCCCTGGAAAAGCCAGTTAGTCAACTGGCATTGGCATAAGCATTTTAATAAACTTTGGGGATTCAAAGAAAGGTAAAAAAAATAGTTCCTAATCTCGAGAATATCAGTCTAGTGAGTGAGACAACATGTAAATGACTATGTATTAACACAATTTATATGGAATTCATTGGAGGTAGTCTAAAAGGGAAGGCCCTACAATTAAAGAGTATTGAGAAAGGATTCTTACAGAAAGCTGAGCGATGAAGGAATGCAGAGAGGATAGGAGGTAAGGCAGAGTTCAAGGCATGGAGTAAATGGAGAGCTCTGTGTGATAAAACATAAGGAGTACAATGTAAGGATTACATTGATGGGAGCAAAAGATAAGAAGACTAGAAAAGTGGAAAGGGATTATGAAGGGCTTGGGACATGAGAGAATTTTATATTTGATCATAGAAGGAATAGGTATCTATTAGTATTTATTGAATGGAGGGAATGGCATGAACAGACCTATGCTTCAGGAAGATAAATTTACAGTTGAATTGAGGAGAGACAGGAGTAGGGAGAGAATTGAAAAAAGGAGACCAACAGGTAGATTCTTGCAATAATCGAGGAGTGAAATTATGAGAGCTTCTACCTAACTGGTGGCAGTGTCAGAAGAGACAAGAAGGCATAGATAGGGGATTCTATAAAGGTAGAAAAGATGGTACTTAACAACTGATTGGATATGGGACCTGAGAGAGTGAGAAGTAAAGAAGGACATTTTGGTTTCGAGCCAGTGTGATTTGGAGAATGGTGGAATTCTCAATAATAATAGCAATTTTTATAAGTCGGGAAGGTTTGTGGGAAAAGATAATGATTTCAGTTATGGACAAGTGTGGTTTGCATCCAGTTCTAGACATCCAATAGGAAATTGTATGTGCTGGACTGGAGGTGAGGAAATAATTTAAAATTGCAAAAGTAGATCTAAAAGTAATCTGTATAGAGAGGGTAATTGAAATGATGAGAACTGATGAAGTTATGAAATTAAATAATATATATTGAGAACATTGGGGGCTCAGAACACAACTTAGAGATACACCTTTTTATTGGTCATGAAATGGGTGAAAATACTACAACAGATACAGAGAAGTAGTGGTCAAAAAGGTAGAAGAAGAACAAGTGGAAAGTATTATCATGAAAAGTTAGAAAAGAGAATGAAGGAACTGAGGGTGTTTGATGGTGTCAAAGTGTTTGGAGATATAAAAAAAAGATGAATATTGAGAAAAGGTCATTGTATTTGTCAATTAAGATACCATAATTAACTTGAAAAGAGCAGTTTCATTTAAATGATTTTTTTTCTGAAGACTCATAACATTTATTAAGTATATTTTTTAGTAATTTTAAAAAGAATTGCTAACAATCCAACACAGAGGACAGTATGTGAAAATTATTATGTTGAAAAACTAAACAAAAATAAGTCTGAACTACTCTAAATAGAACTAAAATATTTCTTCTGGGCTGTCACATGTTGGAAGACAGACTACAAAGAGTTAAGATTATGAGCAGAAAGTAAGAGGAGACAGCTATTATAGAAGGGCATTTTAAGGAATTTGGCCACAAAAGAGAGGAGAAATATGGGATGATAGTAAGTGGATCAGATGAGAGGTTATTTTTTTTCTTTTTGGGGGGAAGAGAGGTGAAAGAAGACAAAGCGCTACAAGGCATCTGAGTAGTGTGAGACAAGCTACTGGCTGCTGCCATACTGACCATACACATGCCCCTGTCTCCCCCATCCTCAAAAAAAAGTGAGATGGGTGAAGGAGAGAACCTTCTCAAATGGCTTTATTATATTTTTTTGGAGGTGGGGATATGAAGCATGATTGTCACTAAAGACTTTTTAGAGAGGAAAAGTTGTGTTTGAGAGAAGAAGAAAAAGCTGTGGTTGACACATATTTCTATATTGGCAGCTGGCAATAACCTAGACAAATTGAAGAGAGGTGATTGCAGAGACAGTGATGTCTTCTAAACAGAAAGACCATTAAAAACTCCACAAGGGCCTCTATCTTTGGAAACCAGAAGGAGCTGCACCTTGGGGAAACTTCATTAGGACTCCATTAAGAGAAAAAAAGAATAACCATTTAACTTACAGTTCTTAGTTATGCTTTTGTTGTGTGTATTCTCTCTGCTAGAACTTGTTTTCCCTTGACCTCCATATATATATTTGCTGGAGAATTTGTCCCAGATCCTTTCAGTGGGGAAAGTTTTACCAGTTATTCTTACTTTTTGTTATTAGTAAGCACCTCTTTCTAAATGCGAATTATTTCTGGCTACTGATTTGAAAATCAATGAAGAGTATATTGGATGAGGGCTCCTGTGGGTACTATAAACCCTTAATGTCTCAGGTTTACTCCTAGAATTCTAAGGAAGAAGTACTTTGGTAAGCTCTGAGATGCAACAGATTGGTAGGAAAAGGAATCAAGAGAGACTGCTCAAAGAATGCCACAGAGAAATGAGATGTATGGTAGAGAAGTTTGAACAGATCACTGCTACCAAAAATTTTAGAAAGATTATCCTTAAGAAGCCCAGACTTATTGATCCATGCAGAGTTTGTAAAGAAATGATCAAAGTTATTCAAAAGAAATATGTAAGATTTTTTTTAAAAAGGTCTACTAATAAAGAAGAGTGATTAGCCAGAATTATACATCACAATACTTCTTTTTTGCTCAAAGTAACAGATGAAAAATTCCCATACTACAAGTACAAACCTGAAAATATTCTTGAGAATTCATTTGTTCTCACTTGAGAAAAAGAAACTTAAAGAAAAAAAAGGGCATCACAGACAACATTGTGGGTCAAAATCACCTAGGGATAATATTGATTCATAAAATTCAAGAATTTTTTATATCTTACTCAAAGTTGCAAATAGAGAACATGCACAACTTCTAACCTACGTGTAGGGAAAAGTTCTCAAGATATCAAAACTTTCTGTAAGAAATTATTAAACACACACACACACACACACACACACACACACACACACAGGTGAGACTGAATAAAAAGTGTGCGGCATTCCTTCTGTCCTGTCTGCTATTAAAGCTGTCTCAGTGGAAATTCTAGTGAGTATTTAGAAGGTGAGGTAATATCCCAACACTTTTATTCACTTATTAAAATAAATCATTTTATGCATCTATGTAACAGGTCACTAAATACTAATCACAAAGGAATTATAATAGAATGAAAATCTGTCCTAGGCTGTTTCACTCTGAACTTCATCAAATAGAAGATGAAAAGGATGGTAGTAATACTAATTTTAAAAATTAACCATTAACTTGTGTTGTTATCCTGTTTTTCAATATTTAGGGACCTCACAATACATAATCCTGTTTGTTCCTCACACTAAGAGCGTGAGGTACATAGGGTAAACATTACCTTCAGTTCTCATAAGGGGAATCTGAGACTCAGAGGGATTAAGTAGCAGAGCTTAAGCATTTTCTGTTTCTATGTCTAGTGTTATTTTTCTGCCACCTTATTTCAGAAAAATATATATATATATATATACATACACACACACAGACACATATATACACACAAACATACATATGTATAAATATACATTTATAAAATAATATATCTTTTATATATAATGCATAATAATATATCCTTAACATATATCATACATATAATATTATACATATATATAATACATACAAATAATAATTATTTCAATTTCTTTTAGATGCTGCTTTAGTTTAATAGAAAATAAACAGCTTAGATTGCTTCATTTCCACATTCTGTTTCCAATTCACTTAATCTCTTGTAACAGCTTTTCTACATAACTTGGTATAATGTGTGATATGTATGAGCTGTTTGAAAAGCTTTAAATCATGAATTATATTTATTTTTGCAACCTCCTCAATTAGTAGTATGTATTCAATTCCCAGACATTTTTCCTTTTAAATTTACATTTATCTTCTTTAATTCTCTCCTCCTCCTCTTCTTTTTCCTCCTCTTCCTCTTCTGCCTCCTTCGATTCCTCCTCCTTCTCTTCCTTCTTCTTCTCTTCTCCATCGTCTTCTTTGTCTTCTCCTCCTCCTTCTCCTCCTTCTCCTTCTCCTTCTCCTCCTCCTTCTCCTTCATCTTCTTCTTTGTCTTCCTCTTCTTCTTCTTCTTCTTTGTCTTCCTCCTCCTCCTCTTTCTTCTTTTTGCCCTCTCAATTTCTACCATGCTTCACGTTCAGTGCTGTTTGTGGGCCTTACACCACTGATGATCAGCACAGAAGCTTTGCCTGGATTTGTTTCCAATCTGGGCTCTTTTACAACTGCTTAGGTAGGATGATGGCCCCCTGCTCCTGGGGGATGACAACTTAGTGCAGTCACCCAATTGGCTTAGCTCTACAGCTCAGAATTGCTCAGCTCAAGAAATCTACCAGCTCCCATGGCTCAGTACCTGGAATTTTTGTTTGTTCTTCATTTTCAACTGGGATTACAGGTATGTGCTAGCATACCCAGGAAAAATATTCTTTCTACTAGGCAATAGGGAAAGGAAAAAAAAAATCCTTGTAACCAACAAGGTTGATCACTTAAAAAAAATAACTTAACAAACATCAATAGATATGAACATTTCAGTATACACAAAATAGAAAAAAAGAATGCAGTTTATGAAACGGCATTATGGTTTTTTAATTTTATTTTAAATTTAATGCATTAGTTACAGAACTCTGTTTATCTGTGTCCCATTCTCAGCTTCTTTCTGCTCTGACTTTAAATTTTTAAATATTTCATTGGCCTCTCTCTCTCTCTCTCCCCTCCCCCCCATCTTTCTCTCTCTCATATTGGGTACTTATATTATATATATTACCCTGCCACCAATTATAGTGTGAAGCAGATAAACAGTACAGCAGGTAGAGTACAGAACCTGGAGTATGGAAGACCCAAGTTCAAATACAGGATGGGATATATACTAAGCATCTGACCCTAGGCAAGTCACTTGTCTTCTCTAAGCCTCAATTTCTTCATGTGTAAAATTCTGATAATAATCACACCTACCTTTCAATGTTATTGTGAGGATCAAATGAAGTAATATTTTAAAAAATGTTTTGTGAACCATAAAGCACTATATAAGTGTTAGCTATTGTTTTTAAAACTAGCTGTTCTTATATTTAAAAATTTGCACTGAGGCACTATGAGCAAGACATAGTTAAATATAAAACTAGATAAGTCCCCTCTAGCCTCTTATATGAGTAAATGGATTCTTCTGATGGAAGAGGGCAAGGGTAATTGAAAACTGATAAATGTGCATTTTGCACCATACCTGTGGACACATAAAATCACAAGTCCTGCCAGAAGAGTTAAAGAAAAGAATTATGGGTGTAGAGGCATTTAAGATAAGTGGTATTCTGTGACATTGGTCAAGTCCCTTGACCTCTCTACGTCTCAATCTTCTTGCTGTAAATTACAGAAAGCATAACTTCTACCCACCCACCTGCTTCCTTAGAGTTTTAAGATCAGCATGACAGCATTTAAAAAAAAAAAGTTTCAATTCCAAAGGGAATTTTAAAAATAAACCTTTTTGACAAGTATTTTATTGTAAATTAGCTTCATAAATCAGCACTTTTGAGACTAACAGTTTATTCTCTTTAAGCAAGCCAGTCAGTCACTCACCTCGCATTTCTTAAGTACTGAGTGCCAGGCACTATGCTAAGCAGGGAATGCCATTTCAGGGAATAAAAGGAGGGTCATCTAAAAAAACTTAACAAACATCAATAGACATGAACATTTCAAAATACAGAAAAAAAAGAATACAGTTTATGAAACAGCATTAGTTTTTAAATTTTTATTTTAAATTTGATGCATTAGTTACAGAACTCTGCTTGTCTGTGTCCCATTCTCAGCTTCTTTCTGCTCTGACTTTGCATTTTTAAATATTTCATTGACCTCTCTTCTTCTTTTTCTTGTTTTTGTTCTTCTGGTTTCCATTGTTACTCTTGTTCTTTTCCTTCTTGTTCTTCTCATTCTTGTTCTTTTTATTCTACTTGATTTTCTCGTCCTTCTTTCTCTTCCTTCTACTTCCCCATCTCTCTCAATGCCTACCAAAAAGAAGGCATCCCTAGTTACAAGTAAGGATAGTCAAACAAAACCAATGAACACATCACCTATGACTTAGGAATGGGACTCGTTTTGTGCATTAGTCCATCACTTGAGGACAGACACACACACGTTTCATCAACAGTCTTCTAAAGTCATGATTGGTAACTGCAAAGAAGAGAGTTCTGAAGTCCTTTAAAGTTTTTGGTTTTTTACATTGTTATGATAGAAGAATAAATTATTCTCTTGGTTTTGCTCACTTCATGCTAAATTAGTTTATTATACAAGTCTTCCTTGGTTGGGATGTTAAATCCAAGTCATGTAAGGAGTATTATACTCATAAGAATTTAAAGTCACTGGAGCAAGTATAATCTGAAAATATTATTGCTTTCAATTTATAGTGGAATTTAAGAGAAACTTTCCTTTTGGAGAAAGGGATGTTGTTTTGAACCTAACAACTAAGTTTCCCTTATTTGGGGACATGTTCTCTATGCTATTATTTCCTGAAAGACTTTAGTGGACAAATAAATATTTTATATATATATATATATATATATATATATATATATAGTTACAATTAAAGATAATACAGATATATTTATATAGTTAATTTTATATTTTCCACACAATTACTAGTACATAATGGAGAAGGGAAGGGAATACACATTTATATAGCATGTACCATGAGCCAGGCATTGTGCTAAGTACTTCACAAATATTATCTCATTTGATCTTCCTAACAATACGGTGAGGTAGGTACTATTATTTTCCCCAGTTACAATTAAAAAAAAACCTGAGGTTAAGTGACTTGCCTAGGTTCACACAGATAATAAGTACTGAGGCTGGATTTGATCTCATTTTTTCCTGACTCCATGCCTCATTCTTTATCCACTGAGTCACTTAGATGGTTAAGGTCATTAACCCCCATTGGCCTCATCCAATTGGTTTCTGGGTAGCCATTATGCCAGACATTTCATATTACTCCCTTACACATACATTATAGACAATATGGGACACTAGCTCTTCCCTGAATTCAACATTACATTTCCTGCCTCTAAGCTGTTGTACATTTCTTTCCTCCAGCAGCTAAATTTAGCAAATCCAACTTCTCTGAACTTCAGACTTCCTTCAAGGCTTTTTTTAAGTCCTGCTTCTTCAGAGAATCTTCCTGGATCCACTTTAAATATTAGTACTAACTCCTTAGATTGTTTTCTATTTACTTTTCAGCATAGGATGCTATCTCAAAAGCTAGAAGAGACTTTATAGACCATTTAGAAATATTTTCTCCTTATATAGATAAGAAAACTAAGTCTAGAGACATTGCCATTTGCTCATTATGAAATAAGCAGTAAGACTTTGTGGTGGGATTTGAGCATAGGTGTTCAGATTCCAGAACCTATCTATGGTTTCCTCCTATCATGCCACATTCTCCAAGTAACAAAGACGTTACTTCAAGGACAGAGATGCTTTTATTTTATTTTTTTTTCTCTTCCCTAGGACTTGGCACGGTTCTCAATCCTTTCACTTAGCTGGATAGATACAGCTATGCATTCAGAGATGTATTTACTTGCCTTCTCATCCTGCTTGACTTTTAACCATATTCCTGGTAAATGTTCAGTAGAGAGATTTACATAGTGTTGGCATTTAATGAATGTTGTTGAATCAATGAGCATAATTAAGCATCCCCTGCCAGCTTACTGTATTGTTGGGGCATGATTGTTGTCATCTCCAAAGTATTATAGAAAAGTGAGCTATTGTTAGAATCCCCAAATACGTTTGTGTTGTTTCAAATGCTGGTTTCAGTAATAAGGGGACCTTTCACATGTTCTAAGTATTTTAAGGCACAGCACAGCAAATCCAAGGGGGAAGGCATTCATGAATGGAGATACAATGAGCCACTGGGGAGAGACAGTGGGTGTACAACTAAGACTTCAAACAGACCAATAAAGTGAGGCTGGAGGAATAAAAGAGACTCTTGAAATATGTCTCTGGCAATTGATTTCCTCTGAGCCTAACTTCAATCCATATTAAAATTGTGTTGTTAATGTAAATGTGTATTTGAAGTAGCATTTTAAGAAGGGAAAACAATAATAAAACTGGATAGTTCTTTACTTGTTGTTTTTGTTTAGTTATTTCAGCCATGTCTGACTCTTCCTGAACCCATTTGAGATTTTCTTGGCAAAAATATTGGAGTGGTTTAGCCATTTCCTTCTTCAACTCATTTTTTACATGAGGAAACTGAGGCAAACAGGGTTAAGTGACTTGCCCAGGATCATACAGCTAATAAGTGTCTGAAGTTATATTCAAACTCAGGTCTTCATGACTCCAGGGCCAGCGCTCTAACCACTGCACCAACTAGCTGTTCCTTAGCTTTGTGTTCAAATCATTCAAACTACTGCTGATGAGGAAAACAAATAAACAAAACATGTTAACCACACCTGAATTCTTCTGTGATAGCACTTAACAGTACTTGGGTAGGAAGGAGCAGGGCAAGGGCAAGCACTAAAATGATTTCAGGCTGCAGGAAGAATGCTTTCTATCTGTAATAAGTTAAGGAAAACGTCAGGGTTGACTTATTGTCAACTCTCTAATACTTCTAAGGTCAAATCTGTTCCATATGCAAAAGAAGTTATGACTTTCATGTCACAAATTTAGTTTCATGTGCTCTACTTTCCTCTTAAGTCTCATTCTTTCTTGAATATGATGAAGGCCCCAAATCACGTAAGAATGTGAAATAAATGATTTATTGGCCACTACGAATGAGTCATCTGATCTCCTAGTTTTACAAAGTGGGACTGAGAGTACCAGTGTGGTTTTGCTCAGTGATTAAGAGCACCTTCCTTGTTATTCTTGGAATAAAGATGACTTGAATTGAAATCCCAATTAAAATACTTAGTGGGTTTGGGATTCTCAGCCCGCTATATGACCTCCTTGGGTGTCAGTTTCTTCCTTTGGAAAATGAGGCAATCCCTAAAATTGCATGTTTTTCATTCTGTATATTTAGTCCATACCATTGGAGTTAAGGCATGGGTAGCATTTTCGTTGTCTTATCTTTGAAATCATGGTTCATCATTGAACTGAGGAGAGTTCTGACTATGTTTTACCTATGAATATTTGTCACAAAGGCAGTTACATGGCACAATGGATAGGATACTGGGCCTGGAGTCAGAAAGACTCATTTTTTCTTTTTTAGGCAATTGGGGTTAAGTGACTTACCCAGGGTCACACAGCTAGTAAAGTGTCAAGTGTTTGGTCTGAGGCCGAATTTGAACTCAGGTCCTCCTGACTTCAGGGCCAGTGTTCTATACACTGTGCCACCTAGATGCCCCTAGAAAGACTCATTTTCTTAAGTTTACATCTGGCCTCAGAGACCTACTAACTGTGTGACCCTGCATAAGTAACTTAACACTGATTGCCTCAATTCCTCACCTATAATAATGAGCTGGAGAGGGAAATGGCAAACTGCTCTGAAAACGACTGAACAATAACAACAAAAATTGTTGTAATAATTTTGTTCTCATTTTTTGCTGTTGAGAAATAAGCAGAGAGAGAGAAAAATAAATGCTTCTTAATGATATTTTATTTTAATAAAGATGTTGACTGAATGAATGAAAGAATGAAACAAAAGAAGGGTGTATAGGTGACTCTGGTCCTCACATTGGCAGTATAACACAAACATTAAATATCTATGTAATATAGACTTTTATGAAATACTTCCTATGTACATTTTCTTACTTTACTGAGATCACTTTTATAGTAAGCTTGTGAATTTCAAGAGTCAATTGCTGTGGAGTAGGCCAGGTTCTCTCCTTCATTGGTGTAATTTGGCACGATGTAGGGGTTTCAAATGTTGCTATACTAAATCAAATGACTTCCTGAAGGGAACACAGTCTTTGACCCATACTTTGAGAACATTATATTAAAATAACAGTGTTTAAGTTTAGTCCAAATTTAGGAACTTTTTGGCCATCACATTAAATAAGATGATTTAACGTGCCCTTCACTTTTAGCAGAAATGTTGCCACTAGAGAGCTGAATGTTTCAACGACCGTATGCATTCCAGAGTTGCCTTTTGGTATCTTTCACAGCCCTAAATCACTTAAACATATATTACATATGCATACATAGATATTAATATGCAGAAGTGTATATAAGTATGCATATCAACATACGCCTATATAAAACATTTTCATTATATCATCTGCACCTCACAACCCTGTGAGTCAGGAAGAACGAGTGTTTTCAGCCTTGACTTACAGACAAGGAAACTGCATTTCAGCTCAGGTAGTCAGCTTGCTCAAAATCACAAGATTTGAAACTACAAGAGCCTTTAATATGTTTTGTTTGTTTTTTATTTTGTTTTGTCTGTGGCTAGGCAATGGGGTTAAGTAACTTGCCCAGGGTGACTCAGCTAGTAAGCATTATGTGTCTGAGTTAGATTTGAACTCACCTCCTCCTGAATCCAGGGCTGGAGCTCTATCCACTGCGCTACCTGGCTGCCCCTTTTAGTATGTTTGTATTATGATATCTTCACTCTGCAGATAAAGAGGTCATAAATGATAGAGCTACGATATAAACCTAGGTCTTTGGACCCCTATTCTTATTCCCCCTTTGCTTCCTCACACTGCCTTTCTCAGAGCTTTGCTCCACATTGCAATGTCTTTTTTCTCTCTCTCACTCTAACCATAACTCTGGCTCTGGCTCCCCCTCTCCCCCTCCTCCACCTCCTTCTTCCCCACTGCCTCTTCCTCCCTCTCTCTTTCCCTCACCCTCTCCCTCTGTCTCCTTACAAAATTTGAATAACTAAGATATTTGTCATATCAACAAGCTTTTTGGCAGAGTTTTCATCTTAGTCTAGCAAGTGGGAATATTCAAGAGCAGAAAAAGTGGAGGTGTCAGTCTATGACGTATTACCTCTTTAACAACTTCACCTATGCAAAAAAAAAAATTGTGGCTCTTTTGGATTATTTTTGCATTATGTTTTCAATTTCCACTCCCTAATACTTGTTCCAAGTAGCCTTTCTTTTCTTTGTAATATGTGCTGACTTTTGGTATATGCATGTAAAGTCATTCACAAACATATAGACACAAAACACATAGTTTAAATTTAGATACAGACAAATTAGGCAAAAATATAGGCACGAATAAGATAGAGATTTAGATATCAATATGACATAGGCTGACATGAATATATAATAAGATATAGATGTAAATTTAGATGCAAAGTATGGAGGCATACGTTTAGATATAGATATAGACATAGACAGATACAGATATATATATATAGGCATAAATAGAATAATAAGCCAGATAATATACATAGAACCACAGAGAGAGGTGACTATATAGGCATATAGTTATTGGCAAAGGTATAAATATAGGCATAGGCATTTACATGTGCATTCACACATACAATTATATCACATGGTCTCAGAGTTTAAAGCCATCTCCTCCTAATTCCAAACATAGCTTTAATCCATGTCACATACACAGTCTCACTTTCTTCATTTATTCTTAGTCTTTTAGAACTTTTTAGAACATCAGGATACCAGACTTGGAATGGACCTCAGAAGACTCCGGTGCAGCCCACAAATGGACAAGAAAACACTGACAAGTGATCATCCGTGGTTTGCTTAAAGACCTGTAGCAAGAGAGAAACTCATGATTTTCCCAGGCCACCCATTTCACTTCCAGATTGCTGTAATTATTAGAAGGCCTTCCTTAAATGGATTAAACCTAAATTTGCCTACTTGCAGCCTTTTGTTTCAGTTCTACCCTGCTTAATGGAGGAGCTAGATAGCATACTGAATAGAGTGCTGGGCTCGTACTCAGGGAGACCAGAATTTAAAGCCAGACTCATGAACTTAACGTCTCACTTAACTCCTGTTTACCTCAATTTCCTCAACTGTAAAAGGATTTTCATAACAGTACCTACCTCACTGGATTGCTTTGAGGATTAAATGAAATAATATTTGTAAAGCACTTAACATAATTACTGGCACGTTGTAGGTGCTGAATAAATGCTTAATTTTCTCCCCGTTCCCTTGCCCATGGTAAATCTCTAGGATTATTTTAGTCAAATTATTTTTTTTTAAATACCCACAACTTGTGGAAATAAAACTTATGCTAAGTACCATAAGGAAGGAACATTTGCCTTCCTACACAGTCACACGCCTCTGAAATCTAAATGCAAGCCAAATGACGGCAACTTGGCAGTAGATGGCAACATTATTTTCAACAATAATTTTTAGTGCTGTTCTTATTCAGTGATACATAAGAAAATGAACAATTTAAAAGAAAGACAGGGAATTATAACTTATTTTGCTCTGGTTTCATGTTTCAGTTACAGCTCAACTACCTACACTCTGACAAATGTCTTAGGCGGCCCCTAAGACAATGGTCAGCAATGATCAGCAACATATAAACCAAGAGGGTAATGAATTCTGACATACAGGACATTAGGTCTCATTTGGTATTCCCACTTGGTTATGAGCATCCTTCAAGATCACATTGAAATTTACAAAATTTCCTCTAGAACAGTAAGTGTGGAAATCATGTCATATTCAAAATAGAAAAAAAAGGAAAATGTTCTTTTCATTTTCCCCCTTCTGGTTTAATATGCCAAATGCTTTGCAGAATTTGATTATTTCCCTACAGCCATGTATTTCTCAGTTTTTTTAGAGAAATATTTTCTAAAATACTGGCTGGCTTTCCATTAGCCTTTGTTCTACAACATTTGCCCCTTGTGTGCAAAGGAAATGGTTTAAAAAACACGTATTTTTTGAATATCAGCAAATATTTGTTGGCAGTCAAAAGCATTGAGCTTTAGTTAATTATTATTAGATTTGAGAAAGTCTCCTGTTAACAAAGAAAAGAACTGTGAAATTAAATATTAATATGTTTATTTCAACTTTTCAAACTATTGCCTATGATATATGGGTTTTAACATAAGTTTAATGGTTTTACCTGAACTAAACTCAATAAGATACATAAGAGCCTAAGGATGTGATGAAAATGTTTCATCATTTTTTTTTTAAGATGAAGTAAGGCTGACTTCCACTGCCAAGATGGAGGAGTGAGGAAGGAACCCTCTGAAGCCCTCCCAAATTTTCCTCCAAACAACTAGAAAACCACCTCAGAATCAGTCTGGGAGCAGGGAAATAGCTTGTCAACACAGAAGGAAAGTGACTGATAAAGTTGGGAGGGGAGAAAAGTCCAAGAGCAGCTGTGGCCAGTCACAGCAGGGGGTCTGAAGGCAGGCTCCAAGCCTGGGGCAAGTCACCAATGCAGCCCCACCCTCCTGCAAACCAGCAGACTCCAAGGCAAGTGAGCAGTCTGTGCCTCATCCAAGTGACCCCTGCTCTACCACTAGCCACCAGCAAGGTGACTCTATTGCTGACCAGTAGTGAAGCCCTTCCCCAGAGCAGCTTACCAGCAGAGAGACCCTATTTCTGTAGCAGCCCAGTAACAGGTGCATCTCTGAGGCAAATGAGCAATGAGATCCCTCCTCCAGTGCCAGTTCCCAGAAGGACTCTGTTACTGTAGAAACCCAGCAAAAAGGCCCCACCCCTGGAGCAGGCCAGCCACTAAACCCAGTACCCAGCCAAGAGGGAGCCTCCCACCTCCCATACAAGCCAGAAGGGAAGCCTACCCTCCACAGAAAGCAAATAGCTGAACCTTGAAGCCCAGGAAAGCCAGGAGTAAGACCAAGAGACCCAGCACAAAAGCTTGTAACAGTGTAGAAACAGAGCCCAACTTTCACATAAAAACACCAAGTCACAAAAGAAAAGGTGGGAAAAAAATGAATAAAAAAATTTTAAAAAGTGCTTGCCTATAAAAAAAGTTACTGTGGTGATAGGGAAGATGGAAGCATAAACCTAGAAGAGGACAATGTGTAAAAATGACTACATGTGAAGCCTCAAAGAAAAAAAGGAATTTGGTCTCAGGCCCAAAAAGAATTCCTGGAAGAACTTAAAAATGATTGTAAAAAGCAAATTAGAGAAGTCAAAGAAAAATTAGGAAAAGAAATGAGATTAATGCAAGAGAATCATAAACAAAGAGTCAATAGCATAGGAAAACATTTACAAAAAAATACCAAGGAAAATAACTACCCCCAAAATAGAATTGGCCAAATGGAAAAGGAAGTACAAAAGCCCACTGAAGAAAATGATCCCTTAAAAATTGAATTGAAGAAGTGGAAAATAATGACTCTATGAGACATCAAGATATAATAAAACAAAATAAAAAAAAATTTAAAAAATGAAATTTCTCATTGGAAAAACAACTGACCTAGAAAATAGATTCATAAGAGAGAATTTAAGAATTATTAGACTACCAGAAACACATGATAAAAAATTTTTAAAAAAGAGAGCCTGGATAACATCTTTCAAGAAATTATCAAAGAAAACTACCCTGATATATTAGAACCACAAAGCAAAATAGAAATTGAAAGAATCCACTGACTACCACCTGAAAGAGATCCCAAAGTAAAAACTACAAGGAACATTATAGCCAAATTCCAGAGCTCACAGATCAAAGAGAAAGTACTGCAAGCAGCCAAAAAGAAACAATTCAAACATCATGGGGCTACAATCAGGATTACATAGGATTTGGCACCACGTTAAAGAAAAAGAAGGTTTGCTATATGATATGCCAGAAGGCAAGGGAATTAGGATTACAACCAAGGCTCCCTATCTTGCAAAATTGAATATAATCCTTCAGGGGGAAAAATAGACATTTAACAAAATAGAGAACTTTTAAGCATTTCTAATTCAAAGAGCAGAGCTGAATAAAAATTTTGACCCTCAAATACAAGACTCAAGAGAAACATAAAAAAGTAAAGAAGAAAGAAGAAAGAAAAAACAAGATATTCCGTAAGATTAAACTGTCTATATTTCTACATGGCAAGATAATATTTATAATGTTAATAACTTTATTCCTATAAGAACAATTAGGAATAGTATGTATCCTCTGTGTGTGTGTGTGTGTGTGTGTATACACAAAGGGTGTGGATATAAGGTGATTTTGATTGGATGATACCCCCCCAAAAAAAAAGGTATGAGAAAGGAAATTTCCCTGGAGGAGAGAGATGGGGGAAATTGAATGAGGTAAATTATCTCACATAAAAGGCATGTAATGGAGGGGAATATCTGGTGAAGGGGTGTTGGGCAAAACTTAAACCTTACTCTCATCAAAATTGGCTCAGAGAGGGAGTAACACTACAGTGGACGTAGAAATCTATCTTCTGCTATAAGGAAATAAAATAGGACAGGGATAATAGAAGGGGGAGGGGAGACTGATAAAAGGTATATTGGTATATTGGGAATATT
This sequence comes from Phascolarctos cinereus, assembly GCF_003287225.1. Classification (NCBI taxonomy): domain Eukaryota; kingdom Metazoa; phylum Chordata; class Mammalia; order Diprotodontia; family Phascolarctidae; genus Phascolarctos; species Phascolarctos cinereus. The sequence continues at coordinate 251,522,563 of NW_027555514.1, forward strand.
GGGAAAAAGTGTTTATCAGAAGTAAAAACCTTGTGAGGAGGGAAAGAGTGGGTGGTAAGAGATAGGGATAAACAAAGGAAAAAAAATCATGGAGGCAAATACACAGTTAGCATAACTATAAATGTCAATGGATAAACTCACCCGTCAAACAGAAGCAGACAGTAGAATGAAATAAAAACCAGAAACACATTTAAGGCAAAGACATACACACAGGGCTTGTTGAAGCCAGGAAAGTAGTAATAGCATTCATAATCTCAGAAAAAGTAAATGCAAAAGTAAATCTAATTAAAGGGAAGTTATATCAATACTAAACACATATGTACTAAATGGAATAGCATCTAAATTTTTGAAGTTGGGTGAGTTACAGGAGAAAACAGATAATAAAACTTACTAGTTTGGGACCTCAACATTCCATTCAGAATTAGATAAATATAACTGAAAATAATAAGTTAAACAGGTGAATAAAATTCTGGAAAAAATTTAGATATGATAGGTCTTTGGAGAAAATTGAATCAGAATAGAATGGAATATCCCTTTTTTCTTAGCAGTACCTGGCACCTACAGAAAAAATTGACCTTGCATTAAGCCATAAATACCTCATAAACAATTACAGAAAAATAAAAATAGTAACACATCATTTTCAGATCACAATGAAACAAAAATCACATACAATAATGGGCAATGGAAAGAAAGATTGAAAGCAATTGGAAACTAAATAATCTAATTCTAAAGAATGAGTGAATCAAATCACAGAAACAATCAATAATTCCATCAGAGAGAATGACAATAATCATGCCAAAGTTTATGGTATGCAGCCAAAGCAGTGTATGAAGGAAAATTATATCTCTCATTGCTTACATCAGTAGAATAAAGGAAAAAAAAACACTTCAATGAATTGGGCATGAAACAAACAACAGCAACAAAAAGACTAGAAAAAGATCAAAATTTAAAATCTTCAAATTAAACACCAAATTAGAAATCCTGAAAATCAAAGGAGAGATTAATAAAATTGAAAATAAGAAAACCATTGAGCTAATAGATAAAACTAGAAGTTGGTTTTATGACAAAAACAATAAAATAGATAAATCATTCGTTAAATTGAATTAAAAAAGGAAAAAAGTAAAAGAAATCACTGTATCAAAAATTAATAGGTGAGTTAAGTTAATTGTTAAGACCGATTTTGCCCAATTGCATGCCAATAAAATTAACAATCTAAATTGAATTGATGAATATCTACAAAAATATAAATTACCCAGATTAACAGAAGAAGAAACAAAATACTTTAAAAAAAAACAGTCTTAGAAAAAGAAATTTAACAAGCCTTCAATGAACTTCCTAAAGAAAAAATCCCCAGTGCCAGATGTATTTCCAAGCTAATTCTACCAAACATTAAAAAAAAAAACCCAATTAAGAAAGAGTGCTATCAAATTCCTTTTATGACACAAATATGGGGCTTATACCTAAACCAGGAAGAGCCAAAATAGAGAAAGAAATTGTAGAATGATTTCCCTAATGCATGTTGATGCAAAATTTTTAAAGAAAATACTAGCAAAGACATTACAGCAGTATATCACAAGGATCCAGCACTGTGACCAGGTGAGATTTATACCAAGAATGTAGAGCTGGTTCAATATTAGGACAACTGTCAGCATAATTGACCCTATCAATAATAAAACCAAAGGAAATCATATGATTATTTCAATATATGCAGAAAAAGCCCTTGACACAATACAGCACTGATTCCTATTAAAACACTAGAGAACATAGGAATAAATGGACCTTACCCTCAGAGGGTAAGTAATATTCATATACAACCACCAGCAAGCATAATCTATAATAGGGATAAGCTAGAAACCTTCTTAATACAACCAGGAGTGAAGCAAGGATTCCCATTATAAATATTGTGCTAGAAATGCTACTTATAGCAATGACAGAAGAAAGACAAATGAGAGGAATTAGAATAGGCAATGAGGAAGCAAAACTATCACTCTTTCCAGATGATGTGATGTTATACTTAGAAAATCCTAGCGTCAACTAAAAAAGTACTTGAAATTATTAACAACTTCAGCAAAGCTGAAGGATGCAAAATGCACCCACATAAATCATTAGCATTTATGTATATATATATATATATATGTATATATATATTTATTTATATACATATTGCTAGCAACAGCAAGAGATAGAAAGATAAACCACATTTAAAATAATTGTAGACAATATAAAATACTTGGAAGTCTACTGCCAAGACAAACCCAGGAACTATATGAAACATTTTCACACAAATAAAATCAGATTTAAAAAATTGGAAAAAAAAATACTCATGGGTGGGCCAAGCCAATATAATAAAAATAACAATCCTACCTATATTAATCTATTTATTCAGTGCCATTATCAATCAAACTATTAAAAAAACATTTTATACAGCTAGAAGAAATAACAAAATTCATCTGGAAGAACAAAAGCTCAAGGATATCAAGGGAATCAATAAAAAAAAAAAGAAAGAAGATGGTCTAACCACACCAGATCTCAAAATACATTATAAAATGATAATTATCAAAACAATCTGGTGCTGGCTAAGAAATAGAATGGTGGATCAGCAGAATAGATTGGGTATAAATTACATTATAGTAAATGACCATAGTGATATAGTACGTGATAAACCCAAAGATCCAAGCTTTTGGAACACAAACTCATTATTTGACAACTGCTGGAGGGGCAGCTAGGTGGTACAGTAAATAGAGCACTGACCTTGGAGTCAGGACCACCTGAGTTCAAATCCAGTGTCAGACCAGACACTTGACACTTACTAGCTGTGTGACCCTGGGCAAGCCACTTAACTCCAATTGCCTTGCAAAAAAGAAAATACAAAAACTTCTGGAAAAACTCCAAAACAGTTTGGCAGAAACTAGGTATAGACCAACAACTCATACCATATACCAATAAGGTCAAAATGGGTATATGATTGACAGCTAAAGGATGATACCATAAGTGAATTAAGAGCACATGGAATAGTTTACCTGTCAGATTTATGGATAGGGGAAAAATTAGGACCAAAGGAGATATATAGAACATTATAAAATACCAAATTAATAATTTTGTCATATAAAATTAAAACTTTTTTGCACAAACAAAATAAATGCAACCAAATTAGAAGGAAGGTAGAAAACTGGGATAAAATTTTTTCAGTGTCTCTGATAAAGGCCTCATTTCTCAAATATGTAGAGAACCGAGTCAAATATATAAAAATACAAGTCATTCTCCAAATGATAAATGGTAAAAAGATATGAATAGGCCATTTTGAAATGAAGAAGTCAAAGCTACCTATTTTCATGTAAATAAATACTCTAAATCACTATTAATTAGAGAAATGCAAATTAAAACAACTCTGAACTGCCACCTCATACCTATCAGATTGGCTAATAGTAGAAAAAATGAAAATGTTTGGTTTTGGAGGGGATGTAGAAAAACTAAGACACTAATGCATTCACTGCTGGTTAGTTATAAACTGATTCACCCATACTGGAGAGCAATTTGGAACTATAAAACTGTGCATGCCCTTTAATCCAGCAATAGCAGTGCTAGGTCTATATCTCAAAGACATCCAAAAATGGGGAGGGCAGGACTTATATGTGCAAAAAAAAAAAAAGATCTGTATAGCTGTTCTTTTTATGTTGGCTAAGTATTGGAAATCAAAGAGATGCCTATCAACTGGGGAATGGGTAAACAAGCTTTGGTATATGGTTATAATGAAATATTATTGTCCTATAAGAAACGATAAGGTGATTTCAGAAAAACCTGGAAAGGCTTATATGAACTGAGGCCTAGTGAAGTGAGCAGAATCAGTCAAATGTTGTCTACAATAACAGCAATATTGTTCAACAAAGAACTGCGAGTGACTTAGCTATTCTCAGCAATGCAGTGATCCAAGACAATCTCAAAGGACAAATGGTGAAGTATACTATCTGTTTCCAGACAAAGATCTGGTATTGATTGAATACAGCCTGAAACATCCTATTTTTGTCTTTTTCTTCCATTTTTTTCTTTTATCTGAATCTTTTTCTACAAAATGACTAATGTAGAAATGTTTTATATAATTGCACAATATATAATATAATACAATATAATAGGCTATATAATAACCTATATCTGATTTCCTACTGTCTCATGGAGGGGAAATGAAGGGTGGGAGGGATAGAATTTGGAACTCACCACTTTAAATAGAAATGTTAAAAAAAAAATTGGAAAAAACGAGATGAAGTAGGGCTGGCGCCAGGCAAAATTGTCAATAGAGGAAGTTTCTCTTACACACCATTCACCACACTTCACCAAAAGTTAGTTTTTGTTCTGATTTTTTGTATTCCCTTTCCCATTTCTGGTACCCAGAATATAGCTTGATGCTGCCATCAATCAATCAACCATTTTAAATGCCTACTGTGTGCCAGATATCGAGGATACAAGGAATGCAAGAAGCCCTACTATTGAAAGCTTTTATTCTAATGGGGAAGCAGAAAATAATTTATGTATTCATACATATATGTACACATGTCTATTTCCATGCATATGTTTGTGTGTATTTTGCATTCATATATACGTCTTAACTACTCAGAGTTTAAGATTCAATAATCAGAGAAATCATTTTATATTGACAATCTAACAGAAGAACATCAAAGGGAATTTCCAAGTAACATACATCATTGCAAATAGTGCCTTTTAGGAGATACTGCCTCATACTTGTTTAATCTATTTGATGACTTTAATAATGAAGTTGGAAGGGGAAAAATCAAGTTTCTTGGTTATTCTAGGTCTTAAGCATGCTTTTAATCAAATTATATACATAATTGCTTATCTTGTCAACATGTATATTTGGTTCTGCTACTGACATCCTTCCTATCTGACATCCTTCTACAAAGATAGGTAGCACCAGACTCCTGAGAAATGACTAGCAGGCTAAGAAGGTGTGGTGGAGCTTGATTCCTTAGATCTAAACCAAATTTAATGATGCAATGCACCAATAGGAATAATTAGCCGCAAGTGAAAATCATAGAACATTTGCCCCAAAATTGTGTTTGGAGTTTAAACTAGTCCTCGGGCAAGCTTAACTGGCTGTGCGGGCATTTTCAGGGAAGATCAATCATGAGTTTATTGACTCTGGCTGTGCTTTGGGAGTAATATTTCTAAAGACAGTGAAAAGGATCGCTTTTGAACTATTACTCCATTATGCTAAATACCAACGATGTTTACTTTCAACATTATGTATTCATGTCACCATTTCCTACTTTTTGTATTATGTGTGCATGCTTCTTTTGGCTTTGACTTAAACATATTCCATTCTCCTTTAATGTTTTTTTTAGTACTTCCTGAACTTTTTCAAGTCATCTAAGATTAAGAAATGTTTTTTAAGTTTACTTCTCCTATGCCCTATTCTGTGAGTCCTATATTAATCAAATTCCTAAAGTAACTCATCACATTTAGAAATTTAAAATGCATCTTATTTACAAGTATCTCATTTTCAGATCAAATTGTCATTAATAACACAGATAATATTCTCAATATCTAAACAGTTGTCTTTAATGGTTAGAATTTTTGCCTTTTTTTATTCTTTTAAAATTACAAACATATATTGAATATTCAGGTGACTAATTAAACTTGATTAGTAATATAATACATTTAAATAAATCAATTCAAAGCATTAATATTATATCATCTTGCATAATTCTAAATCTCCATAAGTATTCTTTGTCCATTTCATTTTTTTTTCATATTTCTTCTTATGTAGTAATGTATACTGTGGTCTTTTGTGGTCTTTTGGGTGTGAGATTTTAAAAATTTTGTATTATTTCATAAAGATACTTATTTCCACATAGTTTATATGCCTCATACTTGAAGTCTTAATATAATTTTCATTACATTACAGTACGTTAAATGAGAGAGCTATAGGATTTTTTTTTTCAGTTCAGAGTTCAGTTCAGTTCATTACATGGAAATTTTCTTTAGTCAATCAGTCAACAGTGATTTATTAAATGTCTTCTATGTGTCTAGCACTACTTTCAAGGAGTTTACAGTCTATCTTTTCCAATGCTCAGGATAACCCTATGTCCAACAATTCATGGGCCCTCCTAGGATCTTGGCTAAGAAACAAAGTGGTTAAATTACTTCCCAGGGAGTTTAAGTTCCAGACACAGTACTTGAACCCAAATCTTTCCATCCCCATGCCTGGTAATCCCTTTACCATATAAGCCCACCTCTCTTAATGTACCACAATTGATGTAACTATTCCCTTACGTCTTCTAACATTGCAATTCCTTCCAGGTTTTTGTGATTATAAGTAATGAAGCATTGAAAAATTTTGAACAGACATATCTTTAAAAAAAATGTTTAACAATTATAGTGACCCCCTATTTTTAGAATATAAAGCCAAAGTAAAGTAAGGATTCTTTATCAGAATGTTGTCCAAAGACGTGAGGCCTTTCTGAAATAAGGAAGGATAGTTCCCAGAGCAAAGCCAGCTTAGATGAGTGAGTAGAGCATGCCAATAAAACACCCCATTTTCTGTTTCACAGAAGATAATTTTTGACCTTCAGCAGCCATTCATATGCACATGATGAAATGTACACTAAATTCTCAGTGGAATTTTTGGCGCTGGCCTTACGCATATGTTTGAATTGTGAACTTGGCTCCATAGAGTAATCCTGATGTGAACTGAATGGCCTTAACTAGTACAGAAGTTACAGACTTCAGATATACATTTCTACAATGATTATGATTGGGGGAGTGATATTTCATGCCATAATTCTTTTTTTTTTCCTTCAGATTTGACAAGGAAAAAGTATTAGCTTGAGAAATGTCAGTTACTTGGTTGTATCATTGAATTGTTTTGTTTTTCAAGGAATTCACTCACGGAAACTTTCCAGAGTCTTTCATCTCTGAGGGGTGTGAGTGTATGTATGTGTGCATGTGCATGTGCATCTGTGACTGTGTGTGTGAGTGTGTGTACATGTGTGCAGTCGGGGTAGGGAAAGAGATGGAGAGACTTGGCAATAAATCCATTTGCTCATAAATCTGTTCACAATTTTGTACATTTTCACTTGCATTTGTTTAAGAAGTTGCTATGATGTTATTTTATATTGCTCTAAGCTATTCTGTGAGACACTGCCATTGAAAGCAGGTCAGTGGCCTAAGAGAATTCTATTGCTATTCTGAAATCATATTTGGTGCTGAATTCCTGAATTCCACACAGCGTGACTATGCTGAGTGAATCAGATCTATGCAAGGGGACTTTCAGAGATTTTTCTATGGAAGCTAATACCCACAAAGAACTCCATTTCCATTATTAATTATAGTATTTCTCACTCTATAGGATATTTTATGTGAACAATTAACCTAGTCTAATTATATATTCTTTATTTGGGTGCATCAACTAAACTTTTTTTTCCTTTTTTTAGCTGTTCATTGTTCCATATGAGAGAGACAAAATGATGCAATAGATTAAAGTAAGACTTGGAGTCAGAAAAACATGGGTAGAAGTCTTTTCAGTATCTTTTACCTTGGATAAGTCTAATCTTTAAGCCTTTCAGCACTCCAGGAAATGCTTTAGAAAATTTTAGCAGAGTGAAAAGTGAAAACACCCGGAACCACATATTGGAGATCACCAGCAGAGGGAGTGGTACAGTTCTGTATGAGATGTGTTCTCTTATTTGTGATTGCAGGTTGTAAGAAAGAAGATCTGAGGAAGATTTCTTGTTTTCTGCTTATTTTTCTTCAGGTAATATAAGCATTTGAAATATTGTCAAATCATGGTTTTACAAATAGAGAGTCAGGCTTAGTGTCCTGGGTACTGTTGACATTCATTTTCAAAGAAAACCAATGACATCCTGGGTGATATCTTGACTTGTGTGTGAATTGGATTAAAGTGAGGCAGAGTTACACAAAGTCATCAGCCTCACTCTCTCTTTCTGACTCATCAAAGTCCAGTAGGACAAAAGATAAGAAAATGTCAACGAGCCTGGTTGCACTGGATGACCTTAGTGATTTCAATGCCTGACCAAGTTCTAAGCACTCCACAGAACCCACTTCAGCTGCCTTCATGGCCATTGGAATACATTGTTTTCATCCATCCATTCTGCTGAGGAAAGTCTTCACATTCTGGGAGTAGACATCCCCCTAACTTACCGACAGGTGTGAGGTTGTTCTCAACCTGGCTTAGCCTATCTGTTGAGAAGATTTACTGGGGTGTGGTTGCTGCACATACTGCAGATTCTTGGAGCTGCAGGTTAGAGTTAGGTGAATCAAGTGGTCACCAAAGATGGATCACCAGCCCTGAAAAGGTCTCAGAAAGCCTTCCTAACAGAAGTGCTAGTATTCCTGAACACCTCATACACTCATGTGTTGGGTATACCATGTAGATAGTTTCCCAGATTGATGGAATATGGACATAAGAGCCAATAAGAATGAGATGAACAGGTAAAGCCTATCTCTCATCTCCCCTAAATATACCTAGAAACTTTGTGCTATGAACATAACTGATGAAAGAGTTAAATGAAGAAAAAATGAAGTTTGTTTTTCCTCTCAAGGAATTTTCTATTTATCCCAGGGTTGAACCACTGATCCTTTGAAAAAGTCAAAAGTATAATACTATTTAGAGTATGATAAAGTAAATAGAAAGGTCAAACTGAAATATGACTTTGAAGGAGGGGAATCATTTTAGTTGTAGGAAAGGCTTCATGTCAATCAACAAACAATTGTTAAGAACCAGCTATGTGTGAGGTACTGTGCTAAGCAGTGAGGATACAAAGAATGTCTTTAAAAAAACAGTCCCCGATCTAAGGATCTTGTAATACAATGGGTGATGGAACATGCAAACAACCATGGACACGTAAATGATATACTTACAGTTCTATGGGCAGACATCTATAGATTTTTATATAGCTCTATGTAAACATCTATCCACCATCTCTGTCTCTTTCTACAGATATGCATACAGCTATACATCAATCTTTATGTATGTATATTGTACACAAGTGTACACACACTCAGATTGTGAAAGGTGCATGCATTGTATATATATGCAAATATACACATTTCTATGTACATATTCATGTATATGTATGTATGTGTGCATATGTGTGCATATGTGTAATATATATGTGTGTATATATATGTGCGTGTGTGTGTGTGTATATGTGAAAAATGGAGATAACAATGGGGATATACTAGTATTAAGGTGAACTGGGAAAAGATTCCTGTAGAAAGTACGATTTTGGTTGGAACAAAAAGCAATCCAGGGACTACAGATGAAGATAATAAAGGAGAGAATTCTATGTATGGGGGCAGGGAACACCAAGTGGAAATGAAAAGATTTGGGAAATAAATAGAATTCTGTTCCTTGTACAAAGAACATTAGAGTCTGGAAGGAGTGGAGGGGAGTGTGCAATGTAAGAAGACTGAAAAGGAAGGAGAGGGCCATGTGATGAAGATCCTCGAAAGCCAACATTCTTTTTTTTTAATATTTGGAGATTAGGCTGGAAACAGGAGGCAGAAGTTGCCTTGTGCTGGCACAGACAGAAGTTACTTCCCCAGTCTCTTAACAGTCTTCTCTTAAGGCACAGGTATAGCAGGACACGGGGGTCAGAGAAAGGTCTCCCTCTTATTTTTACCTAAGGCTTCAGATCAGGTAGTCAACGTAGACTTTTTTTAAATGGCGTACATTTTTGTTTGTTTGTTTTATTATTTGAAAAATGCAACTGGATTGAAATATCATTTACAAGGTATTTTCCCGAAATACCCCTCATGTTCTTTGCAGATGCAAGCACACTATTTTAAGCCAATACTAAAGGGTGGGGATGTTTGATTTGGAGGAAAAAAGCACCACATAATAGGGCAGGAAAATTTGTCTTTGAATGTTCAGTCCCGATCTGTTTCCATTAAACTAGTAAGCAGAACTTCTAAACCAGATCCTCAAATGCAAATTGCAGGAAGTCTTGGCAGCCTAGAGGGCCTATTTCAGGGGCACGAGCTACCCCTGTACACACACGCTACTGAGGAAATCCTGGTCCTTCTTTTGTGAAAGTACAATGAGCTAGTAATACTCGGCATCTCTTTGGAAATTTTCAACAAGAAGTCAACACAATATTTACAGCAGTGGGTGAGCTCTTGATTGGCACATGAAGGCAGAAGGAAAGGGCTTACTTAGTCTATGAAAGGCTGGAGCAGAGAGAATATGAAAATAAATCCCATTATTGATGTCATCTTTTTTGGTCTGATTTGTAGAAAATGAAATACACCCACCTTTAGAAGCAGATTATTTACAAAATGTTACTGAAGACTATGTAAACAAGACAGCTAGACTAGGCTGTTGTTGATGCCAATAGATTGGACCTTTTTAAGTGCTGTGATTTATTAAAATCGAGTTTTACTTATAAATTCTGAAATAAGCAATCTAATAGAGAAGAATCGCTTTGGAAAATGTTTGAACTTCTGTCTCAGGATTGTTCTGTTAAAACAAACAAACATACAAACAAAAACCAAAGAAACCCATAAAACATGCTCTGTCTTCAAAAAGATGGGCAAGTTTAAGCATCTCTGTCAAATGCTTATGCACACACACATTTGTGTGCATGCGCATGAGTGTGCACTTGCTGGTGCCTGAGTGTAGGCTGGTTTGCTTGCCCTCCTGCAGGATTACCAAAGGGAAAGATGATTCAGGTGTTCGAAGTTCTACCAGTGGCTCCTTGTGAGAGGAAAAATGTTTATAGGATGAGAGATTTTTGAAAAAAACATAACAATCACATACAAACTGTCAAAACATTTCCAATAACAGTATGCTTAAAAAAAAGAAAGAAATGTCAAGGCTTGAGAAGAGTAGTATAGACACAATAGATGCCCTGTGTAATTTTTTTTAAATATCTGAAAGTTTTCATTCAAAAAAGCCAACTAACCATCTCACCAAGGGAGAAAAATGGCCACACTTAAGATTGGAGCCAGACTGTCTAGCAGAAGGTGCTGTTCTATTACAATCCACACTTGTTACAATAGATTCCATAAGAGGAGCTACAACGCTAATGTAATTTCTATGTGACAACCACAAAAATAACCAAAACAAAACAATCCAAAACAAGACTTAGATAACACCTCCCCTCCCCCCACCCTCCTCCAGGATCTTAGTTAGTAAAAAGGAAGAAGATTAAGTCATCCTGAGACCATCAAAGCCACAGAATTTCTATATTTTCTCCAGTCTAGCTCCAACTCCCATCAGCTCCTACTTAAATGTGCATTGCAGGTGGCTCATGAGAGTTTCCACTTTGCTTGTGTAAATCTTGGGAGCAAGCCCTTGTGAATAACAGCAAACATATTCAATATTTGCTCCAAATGGCTGCACATGAAGAAATGTGGATATTATTACCACTAAGAGTCTCTCTCTCTCTCTCTCTCTCTCTCTCTCTCTCTCTCTCTCTCTCTCTCTTTCTCTCTCTCTTCTCTCTCTCTCTCTCTTTCTCTCTCTCTCTCTCTCTCGCTCTCTCTTATTTGACACGGGTGCCAGTTAAAGTCCTTTCCAGTGGGTCATTCTCTTGGTTGGACATGTAGATCCTGTAAACTCTACACTCGTTTGCTTCATGATGAAGCTCTTCCCCTGTCCTCTTCATATGTCATTTCTTGTTTCTGTAGATTGGCTCCCTATAAAATTCTGGATCATTTTTTAAAAGTGTACATTGGGATGGCTAGTGACATGGTCAGATTGCTCCTTGGGAAGATCAATTTAAAGATGAGAGACAAATGGACTAGATAAGGTTGAGACTTCAGACAGGAGACCAAGAGGCTATTACAAGATTCAAGTTATCAGGCAGTGTGGCCCTACACCAGGCCCTAAATCATCCCAAGTGAGAAGGGCAGGGTGGGTTAGAAATGTTATGAAGGAAGAGTTGAGAAGACAAGGAACAAATTGGATGTGGAGAGTGAAAGAAAGTTATTTTTGCCCAGGGCTTGGCGAGAGAGATGGAGAAAGTAGGAGCACCCCAGGCTCCCCTGTCATTCTCTGCCTTGAGAAGACACAAGAGAATAGGGTACTAGGGGTGATTCCACCACTTTTCCAACCTCAGGGACAATCCTTTCTCCAATGTCGCTCCTGGTCATATCTTGGGCACGGGCCCAGAGGTATCTGTCTCAGGGGCTCCCTTTGGGGAGGTGCCCTGGAAGGGTATCCCTTAGACCAGTGGGCCTCCTTGTGGCCCTCACTGCCCGAGTTGATGGGCTTCCTCCAAGGGGGCACTCTGGAAGACCACTCCTTGGACCAGTGACCCTTCTGGTGGTGTTGAAAGCAGGTTTCCCCACTGCAGGAGTTGCTAGGAGCACCCTTGGGTCTTTTCCTGGCCACAACAGCAGCCAAGAATTGAGCATGTTCTCTGCTTCTAGTCCTTTGCCTTCTTTTTCTTTCCTCTGCTGCTATTAAGTGTCTGTTGTTAAAAACTCCAAAGGCTGTCTCCATTAATTGGGCCTGAGGTGTTTGGAGTCCCACTGCCAATTTTTGCGGTTTCCTCTTAGTATCTGGAGCAGACTGATTCATGAAATACATGCTAAGTATTGTTGCCCCTTCTATTAAATTCATACACTTTTTAATAGCTTCTATTAGCCTGTCTTGGAACAGGGCAGTGTTTTCCTTTTCTCACTGAGTCATTTCCTTATTTTTTTGAAAAAAAAATTACTTGCTTTTGAAATGCAGTGCTTAGTAGCTCTTTTTGTGGTGGCAAAGAATTGGAAATTAAAAGGATGCCCATCAATTGGGGAATGGCTGAACAAGTTGTGATATGTGAAAGTAATGGAATACTATTGTGCTATAAGAACTGATGATCAGGCTGACTTCAGAAAAACCTGGACAGACTTGTATGGTCTGATGCTGAGTGAAATGAGCAGAACCAAGAGAGCATAGTACACAATAACAGCCACGTTGTGTGATGACTAATATTGATAAACTTAACACTTCCCAGCAATATAAGGATCTAAGACATCTCCAAAGGCCTTGTAATGGAAAATGCTATCCACATGTAAAGAAAGAATATGGAGTTTGAATGCAGATCGAAGCATAGTATTTGCTATTTTTTTTCTTCTATTGAGTTTTGTTTCCACTTTTTGGTGGTTCCTCCTATTGGTTCTAATTCTTACTTGCAACATCACTAATGTGAAAATATATTTAATAGGAATGTATACGTATAGCCTATATCAGATTGTGCACCATCTTGGGGAGGGTGGTGTGGAGGAAGGGGGAGAAAAATTTTAAACTCAAAAGCATATAGAAGTGATTGCTGATAAATCAAAATAAATTAATGAAAAAAAAAAGAATAAATGCAGTGCCTAAGCCTTCTAACAGGGAAATTGCCATATAGTCTCTCTTTTCCCTATTCCTCACTCTTCTGATAATCTCATCCTGGGTCAGTAGTGGGAACAGCACCTGTTCCCGGGGATATTTTGTGAGGTCATTGCTAGCCAAATGGTCCTCAAAGTTTTGGGCTTGTTCTCAGATTCTCCTCTTCTTCTCAGTGGTATAACAGGCGGAGAAGAGGATATACAAATAACCCCAAGAGGTGGTGTTAATGAAGGATGGGAAGAAAGGGGTGCTTTTGCACTGGGGGCCATAAGAGGGTCATCCAAAAAGCCTAATTCATCCGCATTCTCCATTTGTGGGGCAGCTCAAGTTATGAACATCCTACAATCATTTCTGAGAATGGAGTCACAAGAAAGTTTGACAAAGGTCATTATGTAGAGAATCTCTACACATTTTCCTTCTCTGGGACAATATTATTCTAACTCTGAGATAGTGTGTTGCTGTAATGTCCCAAAAACCAGACCATGCCTCATAATTTTCCAGGTGATACTGAGACCAAAGAGTGTTGCAAAAGAACATCAGCCTTTTCTTTTTAAGTTCTTTACAGACACTAATTTTTCCCCGATTTTGTAAAAGACAGCTCAAAAGTGAATCTTTGGGAAATGAAGAAGATTGACCTTTTGCATGCATGGGAGCTGGAAGTCCCTCCCTCCTTAAACAAGGATTTGGAAATAAGCCTCTGGAAATTAAAAAAAAAAAACCAGTACCTGAAGTTTTCCCAATTCCCTAGTGCTGAGAGAAGTGAGAGGATTAAGCTTACATAGAAGGCAATGGGAGAGAAAAGATTGAGTAACTGAAAGTAAAAGAAATACTTTGGCCAAGGACAATGAAAAATGAGGGAAAGCTACTGGATTTAACAATTAGAAAAGCATCTGTTGATTTTTGTTAAAAAAAAAAAAAACCTCGAGTGGGCCCAAAAGCCATATTTTGGAAATCTGAGGAATGAGAATGGTGAAAGTAAATTATGTCACCTATTCTTTCACTAAGGGAAATAGACAACATTTTCTGGTATAGCAAGGTCAAGGGATAGGTTGATTTTATTTAAAATTGTGAGGATTTTATCAACCTTATAGAAAGAGATTGATAGCTAGAACAATAGAGATAGGGATGAATGGGATGTTGGGGATAGATAGAATACCACTCCATTCTCTTGGACTAGAGAGAATAGGAAAGACTTAGAAAGTCAGAAGTTTCTTAAGTGTGGAGTAGCAGCTTCAACAATATCATTAAAGTAGGAGGTGAGGTCATCTACCATGTAAGAAAGAGGATGAGTGAAGAGTTGTAGCCTTGAGGACAATGAAGATTTGTAACTGCTGTTCTGCAGTACATTACAAGGAGTTAATCAGAGAGGAATTGACATATTTTCTGTGCATTGTAATTAATCCAATCAGTACAATTTCTTTATTTGTTCCAGAATTACAAATGGCTTTAACTAGTGATAGAAAGAGGAGATAAGGTGAAGTAGTAATCCAGGGTTGGGGTTTGCTAGTATCAGCTGGATGTCAAGGGGATGAGTGAGATATTCAAAATTAGAAGAGAGTGTATTGTGGAATGGGTGATCATAGGATCGAGTCTCTGAAGAGACTAGAAAAAACATGACTGACTGGGAAAAGAAAATGAAATCTGAATGAAGAAAAATAAATTCAAAGAGGCGAATAATTAAAAAAAAAATGGCAGGAGAGTTGTTCTGCACCAGACCTGATTCAGACCAATTTGGTAGCTTAAGTTAGCAACTGGAATAGAATGGTTACTTGTGGACCTTTTAACATTTACAGAGTGGTGGTTTTCTTCAAATTAGTCTGGAAAATATGTTCAGCAAGGAAATAGCTTTGACTCAAATAGACAAAGTTGTCTTGCCTCTACATTTGCTATAGTGTTCAATAGCCAGAAGCTTATGTCAAATCTGTGGAGCTTCCAACTCCTGCTGGACTGACATGGGCTTAGGCAATCATCACGCTATGTCAATAATTTGAGCCTTGGCATCCAGAACCAGGAAAGTCTCAAAAATGGTGTCTTTGTCATTTAAGGAAAAACCGGACAAAATGATGTGATAAGGACCTTACCAAAAGTTGCTCTTACATCAATGGGGATTACAGTCAAAGAAATAAAGCCAAGAAGGAGGAGTGATTCAAATAATCATCAATTATTATCTATAACAGTAAAGCAAGCAATTCAAAATGTTTTTATTCAGTGTACGATCTTTTTGCCTACTGCCAAAACTTGCTTTTAAACCTGTGATTTAGGTTTCCTACAATGGGGGTAACTTGTTTTCAAGAGGTATCCAGTAGTGCATTCCTTCTGGGTTACTTCCTTAATTTAAATTCTTAGACTAGATCTTAGGGGATAGAGGTGAGTGTTATTATCTCAGCTGGTAGAGTGTAGTATACGGGTCTATACTCTTATTTCTCTAGTTCACAATCTCCTAGTGATGTATTTCCCATTAACACAGCCATTGTAAACAATTAGCTCAAAACAATGACATTTATTGAGATGACATAGTAAAATAAGCACCTAGAAAACATCCCTCCCCCACCAAAAATAAAGATTATTGGGTGTGCTTTCTAAAACTATATACACGACATTAGTTGGAAGAAATCAAATAAATTTAGAGGATGATTTTAGTTAAATACACATATAAGTAACACATATGTCCCAGTAAAATCATGTTCCTCGTTACTGCAGGTCCTGTCCATAGGTCAAATAATGATTGGTATGGCTAGATGTTCCTGGAATCCATGCTTAACTACCCTCTGTGCTTCTTTGTAACTGCTTCCTTCCCTCTAGTTACTGCCACTCTGTGTCTCTGCGTGACTGAAGATCATGCGTCTGTTCTCTCAATTTCATCTTGTACTTTCTCAGTCTGAAGAATTGCTGAACTCCTAAAATCTTGAATGGGGTGTCTTCTATTAAGTGGGCAAGGAACTCTCATTCAAAGTGGCTATAGCTTATTCATCAAGGACTTGTGTTCTATTGACAAACCAGCTGTCTCTATATAGTGAAAAATTACCAGAAATAAAAAATTTATTCATTTCTTCAGTTGATAGGACTTTCATGTGGTAATGGATTGACCTTAGTAAATTATGAAACCTACCCAGTTTAGTATAAGACAATCTTTAAATGTCAACAAAACATGAATTCCCTTTGATATGCATCTAAAGTTAGGTATTATAAAGTAGAAAAATAGATCTACCTCACTATGAAAAAAAAGAACCTCTCTCAAATAACATATCAAAATTGAGTTTATCTTTAAGATAAACCAGAAAATTAAAGTTCTGGAAAGATTAAGTTAAGAAAATATGCTCAAATCATATTTGGCAAATTAAAGAGGTGGCTATAGAAGAAAGAGAGGGCATTTTTCAACCAGTATTATACGTGCCAAAGATTTTGTGCCTAAATTTCTTTCCTATCATATGATATCTATTCATTTCAAAAATTAAAGTGGATTTTGTTTGGCTAATGATGTATCCATTTGCTATATCATTAGAGAAAATTGAACCCACATTTTCTGTCTTATAATATTGGAGTTTAGGATGAGTGTTCTAGGTACTTGGTGAGATAGAGTATTTTCACCGACTCCTGTGGGAAATATTATTTTAAAAAATTAAAACAAAGAATAATACACTCCACAGACTTTACTAGAGGTTAACTAAAGGAGATGTGTGTGGGGGGAGGGGGGATTGGTAGACCAGTTATTTGATTTCAAATGGGCTGTTTGTGAACCACGTAAAACTCTTAGAATGTGAACTATTTTGTTTCTCTATTTCTTGTCTCTTTAGGAAGAGAAGCAATAAATTAGGAGAGGAGGAACCAAAATTATTTCCTCTACCTTCTATGCTTTTCTCAATATTTGTATATTCCAGTAATTCTATAAAGAAATCTATTAAATCTAATCACTGAGTGATTTTATCTAAAAAGATCTTAGTACAGATGACCTCAAATTAAAAAAAAAACCTGAAAATAAGGAATTACAAAGAAAAGTATACCCCCTTCTGAAACAAAAATTGCTTCAATTCACAGAATCACAAATATCTAGATATGAAATGGATGTCAAAGTTTTACAATATCCCTTATCTGAAGAAAATAATTTCTCTGAAATAAATCTGAGACATGGTCATCAAACCCTCATCTCGAGATCTACTGTCTCCCCAAACTGTCTATTCCATTTTGGTGTTATCATACCTCTGTATTATCTAATGGTTAGACCATATATGGGGTCCTGTGGCCAATTTTTGATGCTGCATTTTAGAATGGATTGCAATAAGTTTGAGAGCATTAACAAGAATTATGAGGGATCTTTTCCAGGACTTCATAAACTTTTTTCCACTCTAAGCACCTTCAATACTCTTAATCCATATGGGGTTAAGACCCACAGTTTAAAAAGTTAGACTATATCATATGAGTATCAGCTAAAGGAACTGGGGATATTTTAGGTGGAGGAAGAGGAGGCAGAAGGAAGGATAAGAAATGCACTAACTTCAAATACTTGAAGAATTCGATATGAATTCTACTCTTCATGCCAGATTCTAAAATTAGAAGCAAACTTGGAAGGAGCAAATAGAAAAAAAAAATAGAATTGAAGTCAGGAAACCTTCTGATAATTGGGTTATCCAGAATTGGAATGGGCTACTTTAGAAAATGGTGGGTTCTCCCATCTTAGAAAGTCTTCATATAAGTTTTCATGATTGCTTGACGCATTATGATTGATAATCTTCAGTTTTTCCAGTCATATCAGTTTTTTTGTGACCCCATTTGGGATTTTCATTTCAAAGATACTGGAGTGGTTTACCTTTCCTTCTCCAGCTCATTTTGGAGATGAAGAAACTAAGGGAAACAGGGTTAACTGACTTCCCAAGGGTCACACAGCTAGTGTCTAAGGCTGAATTTGAACTCAGGTCTTCCTTACTTTTGGTCTGACCCTCTATCCACTTTACCCTCTAGCTGCCCCTTCCCACAGACTACTTGGCTAGCTTGCTTAAATGGGATTCTTATTTAAATATTGATAGAACTAGATGATGGCTGAGATCCCTAGCAACTCAGAATATCACTAATTATCTAAATTTCCTTCTATTATTACTAGGATATTTAAGATGAAAAATGGCCATCGGGAGATGACTTAAATAGATATTTTCTTCAAACACTCAGACATTTTTGATTTCAAACATTCAGATACTTTGTGCATATAGAGTCATCATTAAATAGCTATATTGGAAAACATGCTAGAGAGATGATTTCTCATAGGAAATAAATACACTTTATGTAATTATAATATCATCTAGGATTTTAGAATGAGTATCTTCCATAAAGATGGTTAGGTCAGCTATTTTCTCCCAAAATTTATTGTTTAATAATTTTTAGTATTCATTAAAATAATAGGATGCAAAATTCTCTCCCTACCTCTTATCCTCTCCTATTTGCATTTCTCTAATAAATAGTGATTTAGAGCATTTTTTCATATGACTATAGATCTGCTTGTCATTTCTTATAGCACAATAGTGTTCCACCACAATCATATACCACAACTTGTTAAGCCATTACCATTTGACTGGCATTTCCTCAGTTTCCAATTTGTTGCCATTACAAAAAAAAAGCTGCTTCAAATGTCTTTGTTCAAATTGATCCTCCCCCCCCCACACTTCTTGATCTCTTTAGGATCCAGACCAAGTCATAGCATTGCTTAGTTAAAGGTTTGTGCAATTTTGTAACCCCTTGGATATAGTTCCAAATCGTTCTCTTGAATGGTTGGATCAGTTCACAACTTCACCAACAATGCATTAGTGACCCAAGTTCTCTATATCCCCTCCAGCATTTACTTTTGTTGTTTTCTGTCATGTAAGTCAACCTGATAGATATGAAGTGGCACCTCAGAGTTGTTTTAATTTGTATTTCTGTAATTAGTACTGATTTGGAACTTTTTTTTCATATACCCATTGATAGCTCTGATTTCTTCTTTTGAAAAAATACCTGTTCATATCCTTTGCTCATTTAGCAATTGAGGAATGACTCTTGTTTGTTTTTATTTTTAATAAATTTGGCTGCCTATCTAGTTAAGAAGTGAGGACATTATTGGAGAAACTTTCCATAAAATTTACCCCCAATTTCCTACTTTCCTACTAATTTTGTCTTCATTGGTTATGTTAATGAGAAAAAAAGCTTAATTTCATGCTATCAAAACTATCTATTTTACCTCCCATGATGCTCTTTATCTCTTGTTTGGTCATAAAGTCTTCCCTTGTCCATAGATTTGACAGGTAAATGTTTGTATGCTCTCTAATTTGCTTATTATATCAAGCTTTATGTACATACCATGTACCAATTTTAATTTTTATCTTGGTATATGGTGTAAGAGGTTGGGGATTTCCAGCAGTTTTTTTTCCCCAGATACTGAATTTTGCCCATGAAGCTTGGATTTTGAGGTTTATCAAACACTGTATTATTATCGTCATTTATGGACAAAGATTTTGATCTTAGTCCCTCCTCTAAAGTTTGGATAGATCAGTTATGCTGCACCAACAGGGTCTAACATACAAAATGACCTTTAAGAGTTTTGGCTCCATTGTCTTAATTGGATGTTTATCAACAAATAAACATTAGTAATATGATATTAAGAATATTACCTCAAACTTGTGTGCTTCTTCAGAACCCATTTGGAACAGACTTGTATCTCCCAATTCAATTGAATTCAATATAATTCAAAAAGTAATTTTTAAGTCCATGCTACATTTTATACACAGTCCTCTTTGCTGGGCTTAACAAATATAAAAATTCAATATTACCTTCACTCGGAGAACTTATATTTTAACCTCAAAACTTTGTCACATATATACTAGTGCTAAAGATTAATCCTTATTGAAAAAATGTCAAAATATCAGATTCTCCTAGCCAGTAATTACCAATAAACTTTTTAAAAATTATACTATTTATTTTAGAATTCTTTTCATTTAAAATTTTGAGTTCCAAATTCTTTCCTTTCCTCCCTTTCTTACCACACCCACTGAGAAGGTAAGCAATATGATAGCAATATATATGTGAAATCATGTAAAATATATTTCCATATTAGCCATATTGCAAAATACAAAGTGAGAAAATTATACTTCAATTTTTATTGAATTAATCAGTTCTCGTTCTGGAAGTAGACAGCATTTCTCTCATCATAAGTCCTTTGGCATTTTCTTAGATCACAGTAGCCAAGTCTTTCAACAGTTGATTGTCATTACAATATAGCTGTTACCGTGCACAATGATTTCCTGGTTCTTCTCATTTCACTTTGCATCAGTTCATATGGATGTTGCTATTTTTTCCCCCTGAAACTGCTCTCCTTGTTATTTCTTATAACATAGTTGTACTCCATCACAATCATATACCACAACATGCACAGACATTCTGCAACTGATGAACATTCCTTTAATTTCCAATTCTTTCCTTTCCCTTCTATTTTCCTATTGAGCAAGATAGATTTCTATAACAAAATGAGTATGTACATATTCCAGTGAGAGTGAAATTCAAGAATTACCCAAATATATTCTCCTTCACTATAGTCTTCCTTGCATGTCTTTTTTATGGGAGAAAAAATTTCCCCTTCTACCTCTTCTTTCCTTCTTATCCCAGTGAATCCCTTTTTTCACCTCTTCAGTTTTTTTAAATTTTTTTTGAAGATCATCCCAACATAATTGACTCACACTCATGCCCTTTTTCTATGTATACTCCTTCTAACTTTATGATGATAAAATTCTTGGGAATTATGTTATCATCTTCCCTTAAAGGAATGTAAATGGTGTAAGTTTATTGAGTCCCTTTTGATTACTCTTTCATGATTACATTATGTTTCTCTTGAGTATTGTGTTTGAAATTAAAATTTCCTATTCAGTTCTGGTATTTTCATCAAGAATACATGGCAGTCCTCTATTTCATTAAACATCCATTTTCCAATGAAAGATTATACTCAGTTTTGCTGGTGATTCTTGGTTGTAATCTAGCTCCTTTGCCTTCTAGCATGTCATATTCTAAATGATCTATACTTTTATGTGGAAGCTGCTAAAACTTGTCTGATCCTGACTGTGGCTCCATGATATTAGAATTGTCTCTTTACAGCTGCTAAAAATATTTTCCCCTTCATCTGGGAGCCCTGGAATTTGGCTGTAATATTCCTGGGAAGTTTTATTTGGGGATCTCCTCCAGGAAGATCCTCTCCTGATCATTGGGTCCTTTCAGTTTCTATTTTATCTTTTTATCTAAGATATTGAAGCAATTTTCCTTTATAATTTCTTGAAATATAATGTATAGACTCATTTCTTTTTATCATGGTTTTGGGTAGTCCAATAATTTTAAATTATCTCTCCTCAATTTATTTTCTAGGTTACTTGTTTTCATGTTTTCTTTTCTTTTCTTTTCTTTTCTTTTCTTTTCTTTTCTTTTCTTTTCTTTTCTTTTCTTTTCTTTTCTTTTCTTTTCTTTTCTTTTCTTTTCTTTTCTTTTCTTTTCTTTTCTTTTCTTTTCTATCATAAAGGAAAACTGCCTGGAAGTCCTAGACCCAGAAGGTCAAATAACTATAGAAAGAATACACTGCTCACCACCTGAAAGAGACCCCAAATTGACAATGCCAAGGAATATAATAGCAAAATTCCAAAATTACCAGATTAAAGAGAAGATGCTGCAAGCAGACAGAAAGAAACAATTTAAATATCATGGAACCACAGTCAGGATTACACAGGACCTTGCAGCTTCTACATGAAAAGACTGCAGGGTGGGAACATGATATTCCTTAAGGCAAGGGAGCTTCGATTGCAGCCAAGGATCAAGTACCATGCAAAAATGACTGCGATTTTTCAAGGGAGGAGATGGATACTCAATGAAATAGAGGACTTCCAAAGCTTTCTCATAAAAAGACCGGAGTTCAACAAAAAAATTTGATCTTCAAGTACAAGATTTAAGAACGACATAAAAAGGTAAATGGGACAGAAAGATACAAAATGTTGTTAATAAGGGCAGACTGTTTACATCCCTACAAGGGAAGATGACACTTGCAACTCTTGAGAACTGTATTGTTATTACACCATGTTAAAGGGGGTGGATATTAGTTGACTTTGATGTATTCATAAAAAAAAATCTAATCAAGTGGGTTAAATGGATCCAAGTAATGGATTAGTCTGATCTTAGAAAATGTACTGAGAAAGGAGGAGGCAGAAGGGTAAATTACATTACAGGAAAAGACAGAAAATCCTATTGCAGCAGAGGGAAAGAAGGGAGGGGGTGAGCATTGTTTGAACCTTACTCTCATCAGATTTGGCTCAAGAAGGGAATAACAGCTAGGTATAGAAATCTAACTTGCCCTAGTGGGAGGGAAGGGGGGAAGGAAAAGGGAACAAGGATAGAAGAGAAGGAAAAAGCAGTAAAGGCAAAGGGGAAGAAAAGGGAAAAGGATAATAGAAGGGTGGAGAGACTGAAGGAGGTGGTGGTCAAGAGAAAAACACTAGTGAGGAGGGAAAAGGAGAAAGGAGAAAGAAAAGCATAAACAGGGGGAGAAAAGGATGGAGAAAAAGACACAGATAGTAATCATAACTGTGGAAGTTGAATCGTATCTTTTTTTTCTCTTCTGTTGAGTTTTGTTTCCTCTTTCTGATGGCTCCTCCTATTGGTTTTAATTTTTTCTTACAACTTCATTAATGTGAAAATATGTTTAATAGGAATGTAAATGTATAGCCTATATCAGATTGTGCGCCATCTTGGGGAGGGTGGTGGGGAGGAAGGGGGAGAAAAATTTTAAACTCAAAAGCATATGGAAGTGATTGTTGATAAACCAAAATAAATTAATAAAAAGAAAAAAGAAAACAATGGACACACAAAACTATTATTATAAATTTAATTTTAAAGGTATCTAGTTAACTATTCATTCTTTACACTTTCACTATTGGCTGTAGAATGTGACATGGCATTGGGCAAACTGCAATACCCCACTGAAAAAAGCTTCAACTGGAATTGGACAAAATCTAATAAATAAATACTAAATAAGTATTTAGCATTATAATGGTCTTTATGCTATAACTTGAACTAAAATGAGCACAGCATACCATTTCAAATTTATTTAAGTCTAGCACATGACCCAAGACAATTATTTACAGAAAGACATCACTTCAATCTCTATTTTTCTCCTTTGTCCTCTTTAGTTTGTTTTTAGTAAGCACTCAATTATTAGACCATTCTGAAAATATGTTTCAAGGTATAAGCTGAAAACAAGCCCATTTCTTTGAGATTCCAATAACATTGTCAACAAATCCTAAATATATGATTACCACAGTAGCCAAAGGAAACAGATAGCAAAACAAAATTGTTATTAAGAGTTGTTTTTGAAATAATAAAACTCTTATTTTGGTTTAAATCATAGTTAATTTTTCCATATACATTAACCCCAAGAAACATTTAATATGCCGTTTTACATAAGACATTTAATTGAAAATTGATAACTTATATTGCAAATTCATCAGGTTATAAATAAATATGTAGGTGCTTCATGTATGTATATATACACATATGTATATGTATGTATATATACATGTACACATTGTGTTTCTATACATATATAAAATGTATATGTGTATATCATACACATATATGTATATATGTATTTGTGCATACACACATATATATTCTTTTTTGCATATGTGTCATCTAGAATCTTAGGCTATTATTTCCCTGAGGGCAATCAATCCTCTTTATATTTGTATCTCCACAACGCTTTCCACTCAGTAATCATTTAATGAATATTTGTTAAATAAATGTATTTGATCTCTTTTTTAGGATTTTTAAGTGGTGAATATTTTTTATCCTTAGGCAAGTCATACCTTTAGTCAGGAACAGAAGGTAGCTGTTTTATTTATGCTATGTATATAAGAAGAAATTTGATATAGTTATAATGTAGCTCATAAACTGTTTAAATAATATTTTCACTTATTTATGACTTTAAAATTAATAAGTGCCACTTTATTCTTGCATTTCCTTCCACAAATTTTATCTAGTTATTGGTACTCTGATAAAAGGTAGGGAGAATAAGAAAAACTTTTTACAAATGCCCTCATCCATGCATTCAGGAGCTAATTTTGTTTACCTCTTTTACCTATCTTTGGAATTATAACAGAATTTAAGTGAAATGTAATAAAGCTTCTACTTTTTAAAATATATTAATTACTTGCAACTCTTGAGAACTGTATTGTTATTACACCATGTTAAAGGGGGTGGATATTAGTTGACTTTGATGTATTCATAAAAAAAAATCGAATCAAGTGGGTTAAATGGATCCAAGTAAATGGATTAGTCTGATCTTAGAAAATGTACTGATAAAGGAGGAGGCAGAGGAGGGTAAATTGCATTACAGGAAAAGACAGAAAATCCTGTTGCAGCAGAGGGAAAGAAGGGAATGGGGTGAGCCCTGTTTGAACCTTACTCTCATCAGATTTGGCTCAAGAAGGGAATAACATAGTCAGCTGGGTATAGAAATCTAACTTGCCCTAGTGGGAGGGAAGGGGGAAGGAAAAGGGAACAAGGATAGAAGAGAAGGAAAAAGCAGTAATTACTTAGTAATTGCTTAAGAGTCAGTCAGGAAATAAACACTACTAGCCAAAGAATAAAAATTTTAGGGAGAATATTAGTTGATTTCATACATATGCATTGATATAATTTTACTCAATTTGGTTAAGAAAGCAATTATTGATTTTACTCTGATGTGTATATATATACATACATATGCATATACATATAAATATACAAATATACACACACAGATATACATAAATATCTTTTGACCATTAGGTTTATGTTAAATTCATTACATAGATGTTTAATATCAATACTATTTTACAAACAGTTCCTTTTGTAAATACTTTAAAAAATGAATAGAGAAATGGACTTAGAATCAAGAAGATTGAGTTTCTTCATCTGTCAAATGACTGATTTTGACTTCCAAGTTGACTTTCTAGGTACCATTCAGCTAAAAACAAAACAAAACAAAACAAAACAAAAAAATACCAAAACCAAAACAAACAAACAAAAAAAACCTATGATCCTCAAGTAAGTCTCCCAGTTGGAAAGGCATTCAATATCATCCGAGTGAAAGACTGGACATTGGTTATCAAAGAAGTATCCTTTACCCTTATCAAGCTTGGTGATTCTTATCACCACTTGAACAGAAATGATTAGCATTTTAGGAACAGAAATTCTTAAAGATAATCTACTATCTTGTACAATGATTACAATTTGTGCTTATTGATAGAGCATTGAGAGCAATACAAATATAAAATCTGTAAGTACTCAGTATATATAATAAACTTTCTGTTAGAGCATTCATTCAGTGTCATCCTCTTGATCATAGTCTAGCAGAAGACTGCAAATGTATTTTGAATGTTTTTTAAAATGTACATATACTGAAGAAATCAAATGAGGTTGATTGTCTCAAACACCAGCATAATCATATTTTATATTTAGTAAACATGCATAATATAGCCAATAACTCAGAAAAAAATAAAGACAAGCTTTGTATGCAAAGTTTTATTTCTTACACCTGTGTGCTTTTCTTTGTGGTTTTCAATACTGCAGACAATAGGGAATAACGGTAATTAAAGTCAAAGATGCACTTCAGCTATGGATGTTACCCACAGCCATAACTAGGGTGAGGTGAGAAATCCTTTGTCCCAAGGGCATTGAAATTTAGTAGATGCAAAGTATAGTTGCTATAGTAACTAATTCCAATCCACTCAACTGAGTCTGGTTAATTGCTTCTTTTAGTATGTTCATATCATGAATTATGATGTTGAGTTGAGGATACCTTATTACTATTTGCCTCAGGCATCCAAAATTACTAGTTATAGCTCTGCTATTATCCAGTACATTAAAACTACATAAGCCGTCTGATCCAGATAATTTAAGAATTCCAGTCGAAGAAGTTGGAGTAACTCCTTTTAATTCATTTCCTCCTTAAGAAACAACAACAAAATGGAGTTGATAGTGTTGTTTTATAATACAGCCTAGATACAAATAGTGACATCAATATGCTGATAAAAAAAAATGCACTTTTTCTAAGGGAAGGATTTCTTCTACCTCAGAAGAAAATAGGACAATAGAGACTTTGTTTGCATGTAGCATTCTGAGAACCCCATGAATTCTCTGGCTACTTTTGTTTGGTTTGGCATTAAACCTAAGAGTTCAGATGTTATCTGAACCTTGTCTGAACTAAGTTATGTAAAATCTTATGGCTACAATTCACACAGATCCTGTTCAACTGTGCTTTTGGATTTGGTCTGCACCCCATGCGAATTTCTTAAAATTTTGGGTTTGTCCTAAACCTGAGATTCAAAAGGAACCTCACGAAGCTTGACAGCTTCATGCAAAGTTGGTGACTTTGGAGACAGCAAAAACAAGCACATGAGGAAAGCATTTCTAAATTACAGGAGGTATAAACAACGCAAGGACTGCATACATGTAACCTGGTACAGGAGAAAAAAAATCTAATTTTGAAAAGGTAGAGTGGCATTTTGCAATAATATTTAAAGATAAAATATTTTGATGCTCAAGTAAAAATGCATTTTAAAGTTTTATTTTTAAATAATTAAATTAGTGACTCAAAAACATAATTTTATGCTGCATTTGCTCAAGGTGTTTTGAATTGATATATCTTTGGAGCTTTGGTAAAACTGTAGCATCATTCAACAAATAATTATTGATTTCTTTTTTGGGGGGTGCAATTATTTGGCACAGTGGATAGAGCACTGGCCCTGGATTCAGGAGGACCTGAGTTCAAATCCAGTCTCAGACACTTAACACTTACTAGCTGTGTTACCCTGGGCATGTCGCTTAACCCTGAATGCCTCAGCCCTCCCCCAAAAAAATAATTATTGATTTTTTGGTAACTTCAAGTCCAGGGTAAGAAAAAAAATAGTATTGAAATAATTCCCAAGAGATTAAGTGATAAAATGTGACTTTTCCAAATATTAAAGGCTTGTCCTCATGAGGTTTTACAACAGGGATTCTCTCCCATGCTGCTTGGAACCTTTAGCTTTGAACTCTGTCCAATGTGTCTTTATAATTTGATTGGCTGGAAAAACTGTGTGATTTGACTACTGGTTGTGCTAGGAGAAAATACACAAACATATGCAAATGTACATATGTATACATGTATGTATGTACGTCCTCCTAGTCTTCCTTCTTCAGTACTAGTATCTTTTTTCTCTTTCCTTTCATCCCTCTCTTTTTTATTCTTCCTTGCTTTCTCCCTCTCTTCTGTCCTTTCCAATCTGTCTTTCCTTCTTTCTGGACTGGACCTGTGACTTCACTGGCAATGAGAATTCCCACTGAGGAAATTCTCTCTAATTATGTGCATCTGTATAACCTTTTCAACTTATAGTTGGGGATTTTCCTTTGAGTAATGGGAGTTTAAGGGACTTGTCTGGGATAACATAGCCATTATGTCTCATAGGTGGGAATTTAAAAGCACTAGACAATAGCAAAACCAAAGCCAACAATTTTGGAAGCCCGACGCAAGCAACAATAAGGTGCCAAATAATATAAGAAGCAATTAATACCAACTCAGTTGAATAGAAGAGGGATTAGTTACTATAGTAACCATACTTTGCACCCTCTAAATTTCAATGCATTGGAGAAAAGCCCTGCTCACTCCATCCTAGGCAGACATTAGGCACTCGACAATATTTATGACTTTGGCATATATTTGGCTTTAGTTATCATTATTAGCCAATGGAAACTTTTCTTCATACAAGGAAAAATGCATGCCCTTGTTAACCTGTTTCTGCCTTAACTAAAAAGAGACTGATTTTGTCTACCTCTTAGAAAAGATGATTTACATGGGAATCAGAACTGCAGCCTGAAGCAACCTACTTGTGTGCCAGATAGCTTAGGGGACAGAGTGCTGGGACTCAGAATACCTGCAGAATAGAGCGGGATAAAAGCAAAGGAAAAGAAAAGAAAGGAAAGGAAAAGAAAAAGAAAGGAAGGAAGGAAGGAAGAAAGAAAGGAAGGAAGGAAGGAAGAAAGGAAGGAAGGAAGGAAGGGTCGTCTATTTTCATTGATGATTAGACTTAGTTTAGCTTTGGATGGGTATCCTGACTAGACCTTTTGTCATTTTTATTTTCTCTAAAATAGGGACAACCCTAGGAAAGCAAAGCACATCTTTCTGCTACCTCCCCACACATATGTATGTATGTATATGTATATATATGTGTGTATACACACAGATACATATATCTCATATGTACACACATTTTGTATATATGTATATATACATACATTTTATCAGTATCTTTTCTTTTCATATTACCATACTTCTCTACATATATTTATTCTGCCCTACACAGTGACTTATCTCTTCATAGACATGATGTCTTTACACATACCCCAATATGAAAATTTTAGTGCATATTCAATTAAATTTAATTTAAAAAATGCTGAGTGACAATTATGTGCCAGGTACTGTGCTAAGTGCTGGGAATATCAAAAAGAAGCAAAAGAGAGACCCTGCCCTAAAGGAGTTCACAATCTAAGGTGGGAGGAACCATGTATACAAATATTTACAATACAAGCTATATAAAAGATAAATAATGAATAATAACAAGAGGGGGGCAGCTAGGTGATGCAGTGGATAGAGCACCAGCCCTACAGTCAGGAGGACCTGAGTTCAAATCCAGCCTGAGATACATAATACTTCCTAGCTGTGTGACTGTGGGCAAGTCACTTAATCCAAATTGCCTCACTAAATAATAATCATAATAATAATAGGAAAATACTGTAATTAAGAGGGGTTGTTGAAAGCCTCCTATAGAAGGTAGGATTTTACTTGGTACTTAAAGGAAGTCAGGGAGGCCAGCATTCAAAGGAAGAGCATTCCAGGCTTGGGAACAGCCAGAGAAAATACCTGGAGCTGACAGATGGAGTGTTTTGTTCCTGGAATAGCCAAGGCCATTGTTACTGAATTGAAGGGTACCTGCTGGGGAGAAAGGTGTAAGAAGATTGTAAAGGCTGGGGGTTGGGGGGGGGCTACTTGTGAAGAGCTTTGAATGACAAACAATGTTGTGTTTTCTCTTGGAGGCAATAGAAATCCACTGTAGTTTACTGAGTAGGGAGGCTGGTGGTATGATTAGACCTGGTATTTTAGGAAAATCACTTTAGTGGCTGAATGGAGGATAGATTGGAGTGGGGAGAGACTTAAGGCAGGCAGACTTGCCAGCACCTTAGTACAGTAATCAATATGTGAGACGATGAGGGCCTGGACCAGAGTGGTGGTAGTGTCACACGATAGAAGGGGCCAAATGTGATAAATGTTGTAATGGCAAAATAAACAGGTCTTAGCAACAGCTTGGATTTTTTTTTTTAACAGGTTGAGAGATAGTGAGAAATCCAGGATAATTCCCTAAGTTGTGAGCCTGAATCACTGGGAGGATGGTGTGGCACTCTGCAGCAATAGGGAAGGTAGGAGGGGGGCCAGGATTTAAGGCAAAAGTGAGTTCTGTTTTGGCTGTATTGAGTTTAAGCTATCTACTGGACACGCTGTCTGAGATTTCTGAAAAGGAGTGGGAATGATACTGGAGGTCATCAGAGAGACTGAAGCAGGAAAGATAGATTTGAGAACCATCTATTCAGGGTCACATTCATTTGTTGCTTATATTGCTATATAGTATAAGTTTTCAGTGAAACCTAATTCTGCCAAACTGTTTTTCCAACATGTTTATCAAATAAGGAGTTCTTTTCCTATTAATATATGTTCTCAGATTTACCAAACCTTGAGTTAATTAATTCAATTTTCTCTGGAAATTACATATTTGAGACATATTTATGGAATACAGCATGTTGGAGGAAAACATTTGAAACTTTTTACTTTATTGAATGAAATGCTTTTTAACTGTCATCTATTTCATATGAATTGAAAAACAGTGGAACCCCATATTCTCTTTGTCTTTCAACCAATTATGTTCAGGAACTCACTAATCATGTATTACAAATCTACTCTGTGCCAAGCAATGAGCTAAGAACAAGGAATACAAAGTAAAAAAAAAAAAAAGTAAAACAATCCCTAGCCTCGATGACTTTGTATTTTATTGTTTCACATGCTTTAAAATAAATAGCCTACTGTGGAACCTTACTGTTATAAGATGGGGAGATATATTGGCATACCTCTGGTGTCAAGAGAAAGGAAAGGGAGTCTCTATCATGTTTAGTGGACCCTCTTTGGTGAACAAATGGGAAGACGTACATTACAACCATTTAGGATGAGATCACCTATACATTTGAGTATGTTGATTGTTTGAATGTGTTTCCCAGTTATATGCAAGAAAGGTATAGGATTTGCACATGCATAATGATAGCAAATGCCAACATCACTTTATTATACTCTGTAGTACTTGGTTTCATTTAAAAAATGATTAGTGTAAAATAAATATTATTTGATAATGAACTGTTTTAACAGTGATATAGCTAAGATTTTTATATTCTATAATTTCTAATCTGACAACTTTTGTACTAGAAATCAATATGTAGGAGGAACACAATAAATCACTTCTCTCCACGACATGAAATTACATTTTTTTTAATATAACTTCACTAAATAAACTATAAATAAAGATAATGAGAAACAGGATAAAAAAAGCTAGGGAAGACAAGATTAGGAAAGGAGTCACTGGCCAAATCCCTGAAGTTTCAAATATATTTGTCTCTCTGTCAATTAGTTAAAAGGCACCTGCAAATGTAATCCCCCAGTGACACACCCTGGGTGGTACTTGACTTCCTTAGCTGGTTAAGTATTTAACTTAAAGATTTGTGATAATAGTTTGACTTGACCCAAAGTGAACCACCATTAAAAGATTTCCTGGAGGGATAATTAAAAGGAAACAATTTGTTCTTCTGGTCTTAACCTAGAGTTTGCATTAGGTCTTAGAAGTGAGCTGAATAAAAGCAAAATTGTAGAAATCCTTTGCTAAAAACAATGTAAAGATTTTTCATCGGACATATTTGAAGTTTCTATATATACATATATAAAGATACATACATATATTCATTAACTGTGCAAAAGGTGTCAATATGTTATAATAGAAAAAAAACAGTACAAGGGTGTCAATAAAACTGAGTTTGAACATGGCTTTTATCATTTTACTCCCTGTGTGACCTGAGATAAGTCATTTAACTTCTCTTAATCATAAGTCCTTCATTTTACAAATGAGGGGGTTGAACTACATAGTGTCTTAGGTTTTTTTTTTCTCTAATTTTAAAATATATTATGATTTCTAAGTGCTAAGGGTGAACTTGCTCAAATCTCATCAGGAAACTGAGCAAGGCACAGAATGCAATTTCAAACTCTTATCACCTTTCTATTCCTTCGTTTGCCCCCTAAACTCAACAGGGGGATAATAATCATATATGAATATACTTCAACTATAAATCTGATAAACTGCCCTTTGACATTTACTTTAGTTACATAGTTTTCTGCAGTTGACTCAAATAATTTGAGGTAGGCCATAAAGAACAGTGGAAATCATTATCTACCTTCTTCCCATTTCATGCTATGTAGTGATTCTAATTACTGAAGAGGGAGGCTTTTAAGTAGACTTATTTTGTTACATTTATTACTGAATTATGCTGAGCTGAAGAGTAAAATTCATTCAGAATTTACTTTTTCCGTCTCTTTGCCAAGGAATTACATGAAATATTGACTTTAGACTAGTTACCTGATGAATGCTGTGTGAATCAGATAGTTTCATATCTTAAGGGACATTTAATTAAATTTAAACCAACCTAACCAGCATGTTTTAGATACCAACTATGAACAAAAAGAGTGGATATGTTGTATTGAATAGGTAAAGGTTGGATTTGGTATCAGGAAAACCCTCTGCCACAGCATATGTGGGTGACAACAGTCAAGTACAAGAACTTAATTTCCAGAACAACTGCTGATCTGTATCATTTTTCCAAAAGAAGTGTTTTGTTTTGGTTTGTTTTGGTTTGTTTTTACATTGATGAAATTAGAGAGTTGAGCAACAAATAAATGAATGAATGAATGATGAAATAAATGAAATAAGTAAAATATATAATAAAACTCAAAACAATAAAACTACATGTAAGACATTATCATCTATAGACTTCTGCCTTCATATAGGCATTGAACTTTTCTCCCAGTGCTTTTTTGATATGAACTTCATAAAGTTAATATTAATAGCCAATCAATCAGCAAACATTTAAGTGCCTGCTATATGCCAGATACAGCATATAAAAAAAGATGAAAACAATACTATCCCTTCCCTTGAGGAGCTTGCATTCTATAAGAAAGAAATGCATCATAAAAAATAAATAAAATCATATTCCAAGTGCTTTGAGGAGTGAACTCTACTTCTTATATGAGTTGGTAATTGAGTAAGGAATTTTTAGATGTCTAAGTGAAGAGTAAGTGCATTGCACTCAAGGGGAATAGTTTGTGCAAAATCAAAAACACATGAGATGGGATATTGTGTGATAAGGACAAAAAGTAGGACTGTTTTGTTGTTATGTAAAGTACATGGAGATGATAAATATGTAATAGGCCTAAATATTTAGACTGAAGCCAGGATGTGAATGGCTTTGAATGCAAAATAGGGCTTTTCCTTGGTTTTTGGTGGTATGGGGTTTTATTTTAATCCTAAAAGCAAGAGAAAGTCAACAGAGAATATTGAGCAGGTGAATGCCATTGTTAGAGCTTTCTTTTGAAAGTATAGATCATGGAATGGGACAACTAATTAGTATAGTGGATAGAGTGTTGGGGCTGGAATCAGGGAGACTTATTTTCTTGAGTTCAAATTTGGCCTTAGACACATACTAGCTGTGTGACCTTGGGCAAGTTACTTGAACCTATTTCCCTCAGCTTTTTTATCTGTAAAATGTTCTGGAGAAGAAAATGACAATCTACTCTATCTACTACTCCACCTAGCTGCACTGGTAATGTATCTTCATTGTGGACATTTGCACTTATGACATGATATTGATGCATTTGACAGTGCTAAGGATTTTGATGGCAAGAAATTGTTAAACATTTTTGGTAAAGGAGTTTCCTCTTTTAAGAGTGGACTATAATAATTACATCATCATTTTTTCTCTTTATGTATATATCCATATTAGTCAAAGGCATATTCATATGTGCATATGTATTCATTTGCAAGCATATCTATGTACATATACCTGGCACAAATATAGAGGGACATATGTGCATAAATACACACAGTTACATTATGTGTGTGTGTGTGTGTGTGTATGTGTGTGTGTGTATGTTGGTAAAAATCAATCTCACCACTTGAGTGATCTGTGATTTTTTTCTCCCTTCAACAACCCCTCTCAGCTTAGGTATGTGTGGCAGTCATGATTTGAAATGATGGAAAAAGTCATCATTCCATTACCAACTTGTTGATGATCCTGTTTGAACTCAGGCCAAATTTTTCTCAAACAAGCATTCAGTCCATCATTGTGATCACACTTAACAATTCTCTAGCTTGTTTTCTAGAGCTTCTGCTACATTGGAATGTTTCAAGAGCTTAATGTTGTCTCCATACTGTGGTAAAGCATAGGGGGACACTTTGGGAGAAGATAGATATGTATATAAGACTAAAATACAAAGATAAACTCATAGATGAGCATCTAATGCTTAATGCCACAATGCACTTTTTCTCCTGTTGCCTTTTTTCTTCCTTTCTGAACAGTAGCTTTGAGTAAGGAGGGGGTGAGGGGAGGAAAGATGGTAGCCCAACTGAATCAGAGTCACATCTGCTCATCATGAAAATATAGCTTCCGATTTTATCATCATGCTCCATTTTGGATCAGCAGCCACAATGTGATTGGTTTTCACGGGGGGAAATAAAATGCACGTGTCATATGGGCTGTTATACACAGAACTCTGAGCATCTATCCCCAACAACATTAGTGATAAGTTCATGTGGTATCTCAATGTATTTTATGTATGAAATAACTATAAGCAACAAAGTCACTTGATACAGTAAAGGACCAATATATATTATATAAAAGTGCATGTAGTATTTGTATTTCCGAACATATGAGATCGCCTTCTTTCAGTCTATGAATGCTGACTTCATTCTATACTCCAGGGAGAAACTGTAGAAGCCATATCCTTGTTCAGGAAGCAGGAATTGGCTTTTGATAAAAGGTTTCCTTTTCTTCTCCACAATACATCTGGGGCTTTCACAGTTGATTACTGTAATATTCATATAATATAATCCTGACGTACAATTGAGAACTCTAAACATTTAATTCTTAAAAAAAAAAAAAGTTGGCTAGCAATGAAAATTTTAATAGACTGGAACATAGTTTATTTTGGTTCATCTAAAATTAAAAAATAGAAAAAGATTGCCAGGTTGGTCATGATACTCTGTTAAGTTTTTACAAAAAGTGGATTTAGGGGTTCTTTTTTTTTTTGGAAATCAGTCTAAAAACCGTCATCATTACACAGTAAAGCTGACATGAAAGGTTCAGTGCTAAAAGAGCTGTTAGCTAAGACATCAGATTGATGGTCTTACTGTCATGAATATGAATTAAATTTCAGTCTAAATTTTTGGAGGGATTACTAATTTTCTTTGTGTGGGATTTGGTAGATTTAAACAGGAGAGTCACATTTAAAGGGCCTCTTTCTGTTCATCTCAATATATCAATTTATTTGATAGATGCCTTTTTCTTCTGCAAAATTATGAAGGTTGGTTTGCAGATAAGACCTCAGAAAATCATTAAATTCAGAATTTGGTGTTGTCCAATCCTTTCAGTCACTCTTTTTGACCCCCTTTGGAGTTTTCTTGACAAAGATACAAAGTTTGTTTACCATTGTCTTCTCCAGTCCATTTTAGAGGTGAAACTCAAGGCAAACAAAGTTAAGTGACTTGCCCAGGATCGTGTGATCAGACGCTCACAGTTAGTGAGTGTCTGAGGCCAGATTTGAATTCAGGAATGAGTCTTCCTGACTTCAGTCCCAGCACTATATCTACAACACCACCTACCTTCCCCTCCACCATAGCTGCTCTCTCCAAAATTACTAATAATCTCTTAGTTACCAAAATGAATGGTCTTTTCTCAATCCTGATTTTCCTTGATCTTTCTTTGACAGTGTTTGTTGACTCCTCCTCTGTACTCTTCTCTGTAAGTTTTCAGGACACCACTGTCTGCCAGGTTTCTTCCTACCTACCTGGCCATTCCTTCCCCATCTCCTTTGCTAGATCTTCCTCCAGATCATATCATCTAAATGTAGGCATCCATACCCTTTGATCTAGCAGTAGCACTAATAGGTCTGTATCTTAAAGAGATCATAAAAAAAAGGGAAAAGGACTCACATGTACAAAAATATTTACAGCAACTCTTTTTTGTTGTGGCAAAAAATTGGAAATTGAGGGTATGCCCATCAATTAGGGAAAGGTTGAACAAATTGTGGCATATGAATGTAATGAAATTCTACTGTTCTATGGGAAATGATGAGCAGGCAGATTTCAGAAAATTCTGGAAAGACTTACATGGAATGATGCTGAGTAAAGTGAGCAGAACCAGAACACTGAACACAGTAGCAACAACATTGTGTGATGACCAACTTTGATAGACTTAACTCCCCTCATCAATACAGTGATCTAAGACAATTCCAAAGGACTCATAATAGAAAATACTATCCACATCCAGAGAAAGAACAATGGAATCTGAATGCAGATCACATAGTATTTGCTCTTTTTTTCCTTTCTCATGATTTTCCCCTTTTGTTCTGATTCTTCTTTCACAATATGACTAATATGAAATACATTTATTTTAATTGTACATGTATAGCCTATATCAGATTGCATCCTGTCTTGGGGAGGAGTAAGGAAGGGAGGAGAAAAAATTGGAACTCAAAATCATATAAAAGTTGAAAACCAAAAATAAATAAATATTTTTGTAAAAAGAAAAAGAAATGTATGTGTCCCTCAGCATTCTGTCCTAGACCCTCTTCTTTCTCCCTCTAAACTGCTTCACTTGGTTTCATCAGCTTCCAAGAATTCAATCATCTTTGTGCCAGTAATTCTCAAATCTACCTTTCCTGCCCCAATCTCTCTGCTGACCTAAAGTTTCACATCTCCAGCTTTCAGATATCTCACACTGAATGGTCAGTAGATAGATTTTTTTTCCACATTAATTACATTCAATTTTATTAATGTTGTCTGTTACATTTGAAATACACACCTATGCATGAAGACCCAAAATTATCAGGAATATGAAGTGCAAACTTAAGGGGA
The DNA here is from genome assembly GCF_003287225.1 of Phascolarctos cinereus. Classification (NCBI taxonomy): domain Eukaryota; kingdom Metazoa; phylum Chordata; class Mammalia; order Diprotodontia; family Phascolarctidae; genus Phascolarctos; species Phascolarctos cinereus. Next base: position 251,559,202 of record NW_027555514.1, read on the forward strand.
AAAAATTCTGCATCTGAGACTTGGGCATTTACATTTCATTCAAATTTACATTAAAGTATGGGGTGGGGGAGGTAAACACATATAAACTAAGCAGAAATAAGGTATTTGCCATTCAAATTACAACGCTTTCCATTGTAGAGAAGAAATTTGCCTAACATATAATACTGAGAATAAAATTACCAAGTAAAACAAAAATTCTAAACTAGTTCCTCTAATTAGCAAAAAATTCATGTTCACAGAAAATTATCATAACATTCATAAAGATATTGTTAGATGTAATATATGATATATTCTAATATTTTTAAAATATTTAAAGATAAATATATTAGGAGTTATAACTCTGGATCATTTCAAAAAAAGTAAGTTATATAATTTCAATCATTTGGCAAAAATCAATACAGTTAAGACTAAAAACAATTAAATATTTTCTAATCCTCATAGAAAATCTAGGATATTTTAAAAATAAGTTGAAGAATTTTTTCATTCCTTTTCTAAGTACAGTTAAAAAATTCCCTGGTGATTTATGAAATATCCCCTGAGAAATAAAATCCTATTCAGGTACCTCTTCACTGTATGCAGGTGAACATGGGTTCTCAAATGCTATGAAAGTCTAGTATAAACCCTGGTAGAGCTTTTCAAGATTAGAAGGCTTTTAGTATGGATGTGATGGACTGAATGTCAAAAAAAGGACAATTAAATTCAGAGAGGCTTAGCAGCAGTAGCACCAGCAGCAGGTTGGCTACTACATAATGATTTTTTTTTAAAAATCACAATAATTCTTGAAGAATGTCCACTTAGATTTGGAGTCTTCAATTTTTTTGGGGGGAGTCTTCAATTTTCATCAGAGAAAGGTATACCTATATGAAGTCATGAATCTTTGAGATATTAGACTAGTAGGAATGTAAAGTTCTTGACTGAAGAGACTGTTCTTCATTTTTTGTTATGCCTTGAACATAATAATAGATACTTAAAAATGCTTATTGAGTTGTTTTCCACAAAACCCTAAATTATATTTTTGGTACTTTCAAACCAAAGTATGATCTAATTTAGAATTAAAGGTGAACATCATTTTATTCCTTGAAAGTGTTTATGTTATCAGAATGTGAAATAGACATCTATTGGTAGTACTGGGACAGAGAAAAAATAGATCAAAGCTTACAAAAAATGGATAGTCATAACTTTATTCTCAATTGCTTTCCATTTCTAGAAAAAAGTACACACACAATGCATGTATAAACATATATTTACATGGCCCAACACATTAACTTAGTTTTCAAACTATGCAACATAGTCATGCTATAGCATTAATCAAAACAGTATGGACAAAAAATATGTAACAACATCTCATTGAGGGAAAAAAACAAAGGCACTTCCTATAACTAATGGCAGGGCCAAAATAAACATTTAAAGAAGTTTCCCAAAGATGATCCATAGTATTCTAAGACTTCTGAAATAGTTAAATGTTGAAGGCACTACGTAATCTTTTTTTTCCTAACTCCTCTCTAATGAAGTCAACAACCAAACTTGGCCCAAAGGAGTTTTAATTATTGTAAAGTGCATCACTTGGCTAAATGAAAAAAAAAAAAACAACAACTATATTGCACTGAAACATCTCAGCTACACTAAAATAAAAATGCACTGCAATCAGTAACAACCTAGTTATTAACATGGCAGAAAGTATGGCTTTCTCTTTTGATTATAAATCAGTTATCTTTAAGATAATCTAGAATACATTTTCAAAAGAGCATACCTTAATTAGCAAGAAGAGGTAGAATTTGGGGAAAAGGGCAAACTCATATCTACAGTTCAAGAATAAGAGCTAAAGTGTTGAGTGAAAAATAAACATGTAATAAAAGAATTATAATAATAAGGGGTATAAATAATACAATATCTGGATATCAATGAATTAGTTATTTTATCAAATACTATTTCACTACTTCCCTTCTAAGAATCCTAAAGGTAAAGTCAATCATAACTATTTCAGGTATTTTTCATTTGGTATTGAAAAGATTTTCTTTTTTGATACACTAATATGAATTTTTTTTTAAAAATTAAGGTACTTAAAAATCAATGTTTTAATTTAAATTGTTTTTTATATTTTTACAATAAATTCCATAAACTTATTTTAACCAGTTAAAAAGTATGTATAAGACAGAAATAAGTATGCTTCACACATGTAATAAATTTCCATTTGACTAATATTACTGGTGATTTTATATACGTGTAATGTTATACATATATGAATATATATATATATATATATTTATACATACATGTATGTATATATATAGCTTAAAGCATATTGGCAAAATATCATAATCATTTATGTACAATATTTAAGAATATGGGTCTAGGTTAATATAATCCTAACTAGACCTTTTAAATATATTAAATATAAAAGCTAGCTAAAAACAAATCAAAAGCAGCACTGAATATATTTTCTATACCAATAAGTTATGGTTTTGTCTATGTAAACTTTTCACATGTACATCTTTTTTTAATAAATGCTTTACAGCTACTGTTCTATTAAAAAAAAAACCCAACAGCTTTTGCTAAAACATAATCTAGTCCAAATTGCTAAATCTCCAAAGATTATCTGATCTCCTACTCTTCTTCAGCAGCATAGGCCACTTCAGCTACCTCCATTTCAGTAATTGAATTTTCAGGTTCACAATCGCTCCAGCCAACCTTGGGAATCTTATCTGACCTGTTCTTTTTTTTTTTTTATCTGCTTCAATTGCAGAGGACTATCTTTCTGATATATTCATCTTCTCCTGAAATTATAAGTGTTTCTTCAGGTTCTAAAGACAATAACCTAATTGTGCTCTGTATAGTGTCTATGTGAAGTTGTTTCTCATTCAACAATTTCTTCAGTGATTCCACCTCTTTTTGTCGTTCAAGTAGTTCTTTTTATAATCGGTAGTTTGTTTATTCTAGAGTTTCACAGAAAGCCCTGCTTTCTTCTAGGCTATCAAATGGACTTGGTGAATCACCCAGACAAAGAAATTCTCTCATTGCAAGGCAGTTAGCAATATCTTTGTGAGCTACAAAATTCGGTAGGAATGCCTCAAGTCCCAACTGTCTATCTTCTAAGAAATCGGCATTGTAATTATTCTTGAACCAGTGTATTGTTGGAAGAGCCCGTCGAAAGCCTGGAAACATTTCTTTTAATTTATCATTCAGCCTAGAGAAATCGGTATACCTTCTGAAGATTACCCAGCTTTCTTCTGGGCTTTTTTCTTATTAGCACGTTATACACCTGTAAATTTAGTCCTAATAAGGGGGCTGCTACAGATAAATGAATTGCTGTCCATTTGATCCATTGCATTGTTGTCTTTTTGTAACTATCCACATTAGAGTCTTCTGGTAGGACTTTGGAAGAATTTGAACTTGTTGAAATACTCCCAAAAGAAGAACTTCTTTGGCTTCTGTTTGTGGTAGAATTTGAAGAAGAATTTCCTACAGGCATAGGCACGGGGACATAAGGAGTTGCTATTCTCTTCAGCAATACTGCAGCAAATCTATCAGCTTTTGCATCCAGTTAAAAGAAAGTAATACAGATGCCATTGCTTTCTTCTCAAGAATTCAATGTCTCAAAGGGCCCAGGACCATTAAATGGCCTCCTGGGTGACTGCGGCTCCAGAGCTCCGGCCTCAAGTGACCCTCAGCCGGGCCCCTGCGCCCCTCTTGGTCTCCTGCTCTCTCCTCCCGCAGGCTGGGCTAAGATGCCAGAGAGAGCCCCCAGGAGGTAGGGGCCTTCACTCATTGCAGTCTGTTCAGTAGACATATTAAACAATATTTCCAAAATAGTATTTATTATCTTTTCTCCTAAACCTTCCCACCTTCCTACCTTCCCTATTGATGTAGGGCAAAACCATTCTCCCAGTCTCAGAGACCTGTAACCTATGACTCATCCCCTATTCCTCAATATCTCTCACAAACCATACAAATCTGTTGTGAGTGTTGGCTGATTTTACCTTTGCAATCTCCCCTGAATGTATTGGCTTCTTGCCACTGAAACTACAACCACTCTGGAGCAGGTGCTCATCATCTCACATCTTGATTACTGCAGTAACACGCTGATGGTTCTGCATGCTTCAAGTCTCTTTCCACTCCATTCATCCACTAAAATGATTTCCCTAATCATGTTACACACACACCCTACTCAATAAATTCCAGTGGCTTCTTATTGTCTCCAAGAGCAAATACAAAATGCTCTCTCTGACATTCAAAGCTCTTCATAACCTAACCCCCTCCTAACTTTCACGTCTTTGCACACTTTACTCCCCAACTTCTTCTATCCAGGACTCTTCTATCCAGTTACTCTGGCCTCCTCACTATTCTACGGACTCAGCTCTAGGCATTTGCTCTGGTTGTCCCTCATGCCTGGAATGTTCTCTGTTTTCCACTCCAACTAGTGACCTCCCTGGCTTCCTTTAAGTCTCAACTAAAATCCCACCTCTTACAAGAAGCCATTGTCAACTGCTATTAAATCCACTACCTTGACTCTTTATTTCCTAATTATTTAATCTTTATACTGTGTAGAGCTTGCTTTGTATATATTTTTAACATGTCTCCCCAGTTAGATTGTAAGCTCCATGAGGTCAGAGACTACTTTTTGCCTCTTTTTGTATCCCTAGCACTTAGCACAGTGCCTAACACATGCTCAATATTTATTTAATACATATATATGCACATATGTAATTAAATAAATAAAAATAATTTGAGAACATTTACAATAATTGTTTTATTTATGCAAATAAGAGGCAAAAGTGTCATACTGAAAGACTATAAATATCTTTAATAAACTATCTTTCTTATGATAACATAACTACGTTTATGATGTTAACATTGCTCAAAAAATGTTAACTATCTTATTAAGAGGGGGAAGTTAGTTTAGGAAGCAAGTACACTAATACTTCAGGAGATCAGGAAAGGCATTCTATAGGTGTTCTCTGACTATAGTAAAAAAAATTAGGGATGCTTTAAGATAGAGGTGAAGAAGTTCATGCAAGCATTGGATTACAGACTCTCCATTTTCTCCCTCCCTTGTTAATTCTTCTTGCCATCAAAAAGAGTTGGTAATTTCTCCTAAAGGGTAACCTTACCTACATACTGTTATCACTTTGATTTATAACCCTCCTCTCCTTCTCTTCACCTTTTTAATTTCTCTAAAAGGATTTAGTCTCTATTCACCAATCTTTAACCGTCTGCTCTCCTCACTTTGCTAAAATTAGCCTCTCAAAGGCCACCAATGAACCCAAGAGATGAACAGGATGTAAAGATATCAAAGCACACAGAGAGAACCTTGAAGCAAGAAAGGCAGTGTTGAAGCATTTAAGTGGTGGTTTTTCTTCATAGGTCAAACGAGATTTTGTATTAATTCTGATAATCTCTACATTCAGGTAGCTAGATGGTATGGTAGATATAGCGACTGGAATGTGGCAGACCTGGTTTTAATCCTGTCTTACACATTTAGTCATGTGACCTTGGACAAGTATCTTAACCTTTTTCAGTTTTGTTCCTTTCTAAAATGAGAATAATAATAGCATCTGAACTTCAGAATTACTGGGACAATCAAATAAGGTAAGTATAAAAACTGCTTTGTAAACCTTAAAGTAGTATATAAATTCTATCATTGTTGTTTTATTTCTGCAAATAGAAGGGAATACTAATATTGAAATGCTATAAAAATCTTTAAGACATTATCTTCCTTATGGGAACAGAACCCCAGATTTACTACTGTTAACATTGTTTGAAAATGTTAACTATCTTAACCCCTATTGAGGAAAAAAAATAATAACCATTGTCAATTACCCAACATACAGAACTCTATTAGTACTGTGTGTTTGGTACTAGGTGTCTTGTGTGGGGGCAGCTGGTTGGTGCAGTGGATAAATCATTGGGCTTAGAATCAGGAAGACTCGTGTTGTTTCAAGACTTTCAGAGCAGAGGCAGGACCAGGGGCTGGCAAAGTAGGCAAATCTAGCCTTAGACACTATGACCCTGGGCAAGTCACTTAACTCTGTTTGCTTTAGTTCTTCATCTGTAAAAACACAAATGAAGGAAATGGCAAATACCTCCAGTGTCTTTGCCAAAAACAAACAAAAAACAAATTATGTCAGAGAGAGTTGGATACAACTGAAACAATTGAACAAACAACAAGCTATGGTGGAATGATATGTGTAGATAGATGTGTATCTATATAGATATATATGTCTACATGTATACATGCATGTATATATATGTATGTGTGCATGCATGCATGTATATATGTATTTCCCAATATAATATGAGCTCTTTCAGGGAAAGGACTTTTTTTTCTTTTTATCTTGGGTACCTTGGGTACCGGCAGCTTAACAAGTATCTTTTATTGATGGATGAATACTATATGGAGTGAAGTCAAGGAAAATGAATCAAGTGATAGAATCAACACTATATTTAGAGGATTTACTCATGGAAAAGAAGAGAGCTTTCTTTTAAGAGATAAGCAAAGAAGGTTAGGTTGAGTAAAGATACAAAGCAAATTTGATGTAGGAAATAACAAAGGAGAGTAAGTCCTTTAATGTAAATCCCATCTCTCTTCAATAATATAGAGAATTGGATGATTTGTTAAGACCAAGGAATTTGTTGAGGTCTCAAGAATATATATATATATATATATATATATATGGATATATATAGATAGATAGATAGATAGATAGATAGATAGATAGATAAACATATATATAGATAAACATATACATGTTTATATATACATAAACATATATATGTTTTTATATATATACATATATATGTAGATAGATACTTATAAAAGTTTGCATATTTAATAGAGATTTCACAAAGAATCAAATAAAGTTGAATACAATTATTGCCAGACAGTATCATAGATTGATATTGACAAGTCCTGATAAATTAGAGTGACATTACAATAAGGACAGGAAGAGTGGTGAATTGAACGAGGAAACTTATTCATGTCTCATAGGTCATCGATAAAGTAGAAGACCATGTTAGGACCCAAGTTAAAAGCATCTAACAGAAGAGAGACAATTTTTCTAGCATATGGGAAAAAAAGGGGAAATCCTTTGAGAAGGAGTCCATTAACTGGGGAAGAAAAACTCTTTTCCCTGGCCTTGTCCCTTCCCCTCCTCCTTCTCTACCCTACCACCATTGACAGGAGAAGAAATCTGTGAACCTCAGAAGTCCAATGGACTTTCAATTTTCCCATCAGCATCCTAGCAGCATCCCTGTAACACTTAGTGGCCTTCTCTAAATCAGAAGCAAATGACAGATGAGATAAGGATTTACCACTCTAAAAATAGCTGAGAAAAGAATCTAGCACATGACAAAGGAGAACTTTTTGAGTGCCCCTATGATGTGGGGAAAGTAACTTCCAGGAAACAGGATCTGTGATAATGCTGTGCCACCTGGAATTAACAAACTTGAGCCTATATTCCACTGGATTCTGTGTGAACTTGTATACAAGTGTAACACAGACTTTTGGGGATAGCTTTGTACCAATTATTTTTACAATACCAACATAGTAAATATCCCTTTCTCAAAGGTACTTAATTATGGCTGACCAGATGTTTTTCAACTGATAATTGTGCCGAGAGATAAGCCATTAATGTCTTGTAAGTTATCATAAGATAATTTTTTATTATTAGAAAAAAATAATTCTGAACCCCTTAGGGCTGCCTCTGGAGGACAGATTGCATGTATTCCCTTTGCAGTGGACAGCTAAATATGCAGTGAAATTGGAAGTTGAGATAAGGACTCAAAGACTCTGCATTTGCTACAAGTTCAATAGAAGATAATGCTTCCTAAAAGTTATTGCTGTCCAAAACTGTAATAGGCCAATCTGAGAGGTCATATGTTCTCCATTCCATCAATTCTGAGATTAGAGACTGATTTTTTTTAATAGCCCCAGTTATTTAGCACAGGGTCTGTTACACAGCAAGCACTTAGTCAATGTGTGTTCAGCTGATTGGAGGTACTTAAGAAGACGCTGGATGACCACAGATCACTTTTCACAGATATTGCAAAGGTACTTCCTGTTCAGGTATAAGTTGAAGGAAATAATTTCTGAGCAGAGCAGTTAGGTGGTACACTGGATAGAATTTTGGGCCTGCAATCAGGAAAAGGTGAATTCAAATCAAGCCTCAGATGCTTACTAGTTGTGTGGCCATGGACAAATCACTTAATCCTTCAGAACTGAGTAAACTGAACCAGACAGAAATTATCCTGACTTTCACAGTTGTTGTGGGGAGCAAATGAGATACTTGTAAAGAACCAAGCACAGTGCCTGTCATGTTGTAAGTGCTATATAATTGCTAACTAAGGTAAGTGTTGTAAACGCTACATATATATATACATATATACACATATATATATATATATATATATATATATATATGTATATATATATATGTATATATATATGTATATATATAGATGCAAGTTAAGGTAAAGATGATAATAGTGATGATGATGATGATGATGATGATCACAATGATGAAGTCTCATAATTTTAAGATCGTGTGTTTTTATGATATATTTTGGTAGGAAAGGAACAATGGTTGTGCAAGATGGATGAGTTGGTGTGGATGAGTTATAATTAAAATTGTGACAATATACTAATCCAGAGAGCCCCTTATTATATTATATTATATTCAGAAAGAAAGAAGTTACTATGCGGAGAGGTAAATTTAGACTTCAATATCAAAAAGCGAGTAACTTGCAGAACTGAGATTCAAGAGAGCCAGTTAAGTCTTGAGTTATATTACTTCATCTTGGCATGCACTGAAATGTTTCCAGAAACGAATTTATTCTCAAAGTGGGGACTAACTTTATTCCTATGTGGGCATGAATTATGAAATGGAATCTCTATAATAATATATTTTTCTTAGCTTATTTCCACATAATTTTTAGGATATTTACAGTCCCACATTGAGCATATATGATACAGAAAGGTGTCATGAAAGTGAGTTGTTCTTAGACTTCTAGGTATTTTAATCATCTTAGAAACAGAATTGTTTCTCAAGACTTGTTCTTGGCTACCAAAGTAATGTAAGTTTTCCTTTTGGATTGATGAAGTATTATTGCTTTGCTGAGTGGTGAGAGATTCTTTGGAAAGTTTCAAGTAGCATTTTAAGTTCAAATTCTTTCCTCATTCCTGGTTTCTACTTCTTTCCCACCCCTCTCTCTGGGATCCTTCTGTTAGTAAGTCAGACTATACATAATATCAGTGTTCATATCACATTACTCATGCTATTCTGGAGCAATCTCTTATGGGGTCCAGAGAATAATTTAAGTTTCTTCTTTATCCAAACTTTTATTTTTGCTAACATTCAATAATAATACAATATCAAAATGGTAATAAGGACAAGGAACAGGATATTTAATTTCACTGGTAAGATGTGGACATTCTTTCTACTAGCACAAATCAACACTTTCTTTGCAACTTGTCATCTCAGAGAGTTGGCTAGAAAAATTAGACATTAAGTGACTTATCCAGGATGACATTCCTAGAATGTGACTGACAGAGGACTAACTTGAACCTAAGTCTTAATGGCTCTGAAGCCTTCTCTCTCTCCATTATGTCCCAGGGCCTGTCTTACAAAATTAAAATAAATAAGGTAGATTAAATTCAATAGCTTCCCCTCCCCTCCTTCAGACAAGAGAAAGAATCATATAATGAAAATCATTCATTGTGAATCATAGAACATTAAAATTGGAAGGAACTTCCTATAAAAACAAAAACAAAACAAAAACCAAAACAAAACAGAAGAGCTAGTCTGAAGTGTAATGGGGCAGCCTTCAGGGACAAGTGGCAGTAAATTACACACCATTAGAGGTGCTCAAGCATGGCCTAGATGACGACGTGTCAGATGTGTCAAAAATGTCCCAGGGTTTTTATCCTGTGAAAAATGAACATAAGACCCTAACCTTCAAATATTTAATTTCAGAAAGAAAGAAGTTACTATGCAGAGAGGTAAATTTAGACTTCAATATCAAAAAGCGAGTAACTTGCAGAACAGAGATTCAAACACGTATCTTCCAACTCCAAGCTAAGGGCTATTTCTACTAAATGGAACTAATGGAATTTGAAATGCAATTTAATTTACTGATGACTACTCTGCTATTTCTACATAAGGTACCTAGGCTTTAAACTCCAGCAGAAAGAATCCTTTCAAAAGATATCTGGAAAGATTTTATAAAAAAAAAATTCAAAATTTAAAAAAGAGCACACATGAATTACAGTCATCTGAAAGAAAAAGTGTGTATGTACATAAGTATATATATATATATATATATATATATATATATATATATATATATATATATATATATATATATAGCTTTAAAATTGAATTGTGTTGCTTAATATTTTTGGAATTTTTTTAACAAAAATGAATTTAGTATTTTGTCAGAAGCTCATTTGATTATACTTTAAATATAATTAATCATATTTTTTGTCTTATGCTGAACCATTTCTGCACTCAGGTACAAATATAATTTGGTCAGAGTATATTATTTTCTGGATAGGTTGTGCCAGTATTTTTTTTAAGATTTTATTTATATCCATACAAATATTTATATATGCCTAAATGTGCACATGTATTTACATAAAAAAAAAACATTCGTATGTACTGTGACTATTCATTTTTTATTTTTATTTTGGTGTGACTTTTTTCTGTGCATCAGAATACCAGCTCAGGAAGGAAACAGTATCTGAGATGGATATCATTCTGTATTTTGAAACATGAGGCCCATATAAGTCATGCCTCCTCTTTTTATTATAATCACTCTTTTTTTTTTCAGAAGACCAGATTATTCAAATTCTGTTCATGCGTCCTCCAAGATCTTGATTATTGGTTGTTCTCAGGTACCCATACATCCCATCTCCTGTGATAGAATGCAGTTGTGGCTAATGTAACACTTGCTCAAAGAAGGTGGTCTCCTTCTGTGACCATTCCCATTGCTGGAATCTTTATAAGCTCTTATCTCTTAATAAAGATAGATGCCCTTTCCCATCCCATAAAATATTATTTAGTGATATCTTTTCCTGTCACCTTCTAGTTTGGCTTCTAACCTCCCCCCATCCTCCCTCTGACATCCATTGATTTTATTCTATTATCCTATACCCATAACACCAAATTTTGTTGAGATATTAAATAAAATAAGCTTCTCTTCCTTACTCATCTCTGGGTTTTATGAAAGTCTACTTCTAGCTTCGATCTATCTTGCCTTCCTTCTCCCCACTTAAGCAACTTCCCACTGTCACCCCTTACATGAAAAAAAAAATATTGATTCACTTACAGTGCAGTCTGGGATTTAGTCCAAATAATTATTAATGCAGTTCCTTCTCTCTTCCTTCTCCCAATTCTGTGTAAGCCACCTTTGTCTTTAGTTGTTTAGATATTTTTTCTATTCTTTGATGATCTTTTTACTTCAGTTTATTATCCTTTTTCCTTCTTTATTTCTGAAATTACTTATAAAAATGAGATATTTGCTTTCATTATTTAGTCTTTTTCTGGATAATTCTATTTATTTACATTTTTATGTTATTTTTGTTTTACTCATTCACATTTGTTTTTACTGTTGTTGATTTTTCCAAGAATGCCTCAGATTGTCATTTTAGTTGAAGTTTTACCTATTTATTGATTATTAGTGTTAGTTTTGCAATATATTATTCTAAATTTTAACTTCATCACTTTAACTTTGAGAAAATGCTATTACATTTGTTTCTATAATTTCTCTTGGTTGTGTAATAATCCCAAATTTTATGAATTAATGTTACTTCTCCTTGGCTGTTTATAAAATATAGGGTTTGGTGCTGAAATTGTTGAGTTTTATTATTAAATGCCCTGGCACTTTAGAAATGAGTTTTCTCTGTCAGCAATCTCTTGATTTGATAAGTCAATATATTATTTTAAAATTGTGGACAGTTTTATTGTCTATTGCATTCTTTCTTTTATTGTAAATATAATTTAAAAAAAGCTTTAGAATGTAAAACATCACACCAATTCATGGTCAAGTCAATGAAGAAAGCAATATTAGATAGCACAACTTAAGTAAAAGGATTGGAGTGGCACAATAAATAAGTGACTTATTTTTTTCTTTTACTTTTTCAAAATGTTGAGAGGTTATCTAGAGAGCAGTTAGCAGGGAATTTATTTTATTTCTCCCTAGGGAAACAAGGGCCATGTCTAGGATCATATTTTTCTTCCCTCTTGGTTTTACCATACTTTTTCTTTCCATCTTGTCTTTGTGGACTTTTCCACCTCTCCCGTAAGCAGGCTTGTACCCATTTGGGAACTATTCTTCCCCAGCCCTTTTTTAAAAATGTTGTCTCCTCTATTATGATGTAAATTGCTTATGAGGAGAGGCTGTCTTTTTATTTAATTTTTGTCCACAAGGCTTAGTTCAGTGACTGACACATGATAAGGACTCAATAAATAACATATCGTTATCAATGTCTATCTATGTGTATCTATAGCAATATGTATCTTTACCTCTACATATATATCTATAATCTATATTTACTTACATCTATATAAATATCTACATCTCTACTCTATTATCTACCATCTATTTATCTATCTATATCTGTTTGTCTATAATCACATACTTCCTGATAAGCTCAGGATGAGAAAACTGAAGTATGTAGCACACTCAAGCCTTCCTCTCAAAGAGTTCCCCATGCAAAGGATACATGGAGGAGACATAGGGAGAAGGAGAAGAATATAAAATGGTAAAAAAAAAAACAACTGAATTGCCTTTCAGATAGCTTTTAAAAAATCCTCTATATAGGCAAATACATGCCTTTTTTCCACAGTACTGTGGTAGGAATAAACAAATATCCATGAATCAAATAAAATAATTAGCTAAAGTTATGCATCACTGGATAAGATAATTGTTTAATTATCATGTCCAAATTATTGTATATGTATTTATGTAAGAATTTTGTATTCCTTAATCATGTTTTCCATAAATTTCTTTGAATGGAAAATGTGAATATTGTCTGTGACTCATGTATTCGTTAGTGCACACTCTCAGATTATAGGGCAGCTTAAATAGCATATGTACTGAAGTCATCAACATTGCTTTCTGGAGAGTAGTTGTTGGGGGTGAGGGCAAAAGAGTTGGGGTAATAATGTTCATTAGGTATGTTTCCAAATACCTATGTCATCAAAAGCCTTCTAGACTTCATTTCACCATCCGTTGGCAATCACTAGAATACGTTTGCTGTTATGACACACATTTGTTTTCCATTCATGCAATAAATTGGGAATTTCCTAAATTTATAAGTAGGAAACTGCCTGGGTTACAGAAAATTCTGGAAACGTAACTATCTTAGGTCAATTTCAAATAAGACAATTTGATTTAGCATATGAGATCTGGACTATGCTTTCTGGGAAGCATAGCTTTATATTCTGCAATTGTGTTTTAACATGAAAGGTTTCATTCTTCCAATTGACAGTTATACCTGACAATTTCATGCCTTTGAGAGAAATATAGTTGACAAGTTAAAGAAGAAAGCAAGTATAGAGAATGGGATTTTGATAGCCTTTTGCTGTTACTCAAAGGCTTCCATACATAACTACTTGTCTACTTGTTATTGAGTTTGTTTTGATTTTGATAGTTTATAGATGACTTGAATCAGTTTCATGTTTAAAATAAACAACATTTTATTTTGAATCAAAATCTTATAAGAAAACAAAACAAGTAGTATGCCACTTAATAGGAATAGGTATTATATTTTTAAGTTTACCGAATAATAGTAGCAAAGATTTGTAATCATTTTAAATTCATTATATCATTTTATACACACCAGAACCCTATGAAGTAAGTTGAGGTCACCTGACTCGGGGTCACTTTCTTTAGCTGAAGAAACTGAGACTGAGAATGGTTAGGTGAGTTACTCAGGTTTCTAAATCTAGTAGTCTGAAGCATAATTTTAAGTAATAACTTCCCATCTCCAAATCTATCACTTGATTCTTGTACATTCACTGACACCTGGCCTTATGCTGAAGAGACACAATCCCTTGCCATACTTACTAGCATTGGTTACACTTTCACTCAAACCCACAAACTCACCATTCTCTTGGTAGAAGAATAAGGGAATTCTATGCTCCTCCATGCTACTTCCTCTACCACCATCACTGAGCAACCTCTTCTAAGTTGAGATTCATTCAATTTAACTTTATTTTAATTTTAAATTATTATTGTATTTTTAGAAATTATATATAAGCAATTAAATTTTGAGTTCCAAATACCCTACCTCCTCCTTGAAAAGGCAAGCAATTTTATATAGATTACATATGAGCAGTCATGCAAAATATATTTTCATATTAGCCACATTGCAAAAGAAAACACAGACAAAAATTTGAAAAATAAAGTAAAAATATACCTTGATCTGCTTTCAGATGCCATCAGCTCTTTGAAAGTAGATGGCATTTTTCATAATAAGTCCTTTGGGAATTATTTTTGATAATTGTATTGCTAAAAATAGTTAAGTCATTCAGAGATGATGATTGTATAATGTTGCTATTACTGTGTATGTGTTCTGTCGGCTCTGTTCACTTCACTTTACATCAGTTCATATACATCTTCACAGATTTTTCTGAAAATATCCTGCTCATCATTTCATATAGCATAATAATATTCCATCACAATATACCATATATACCAAAACTTGCTCAGCCATTCCCCAATTGAAGGGCATACCTCCAATTTCTAATTCTTTGCCAACATTTAAAAGAGCCTAGTTCCAAATCGTTCTCCATAATGGTTGGATCAATTCACAACTCCACCAACAGTGAATTAATGTCCCATTTTTTCCACATCCCCTCTAACATTTGTCATTTTCTGTTTCTGTCATATGAGTCAATGTGATAGGTGTAAGATGGTACCTTAGATTTATTTTAATTTACATTTCTCTAATTAATAGAGATTAGATCCTTTTTTTATGAGCAGAGCAGACTTTGATTTATTCTGAAAACTGACTGTTCATATTGTTTGATCATTTGTCAGATGGGGAATTACTCATATTCTTATCAATTTGCCTCATTTATCTATATATATGAGAAACTAAGTTTTGTCAGAGAAACTTGCTGTAATTCCCCCTCCCCAGTTTTCTGCTTTCATTCTAATCATGGATGTATTAGTTTTATTTATTCTAAACCTTTTTAATTTGATGTAAACAAAATTCTCTAATTTTGAAGATCATAGAATGGATCAACTTTGGCTTCTTTGGCATCAGTTGTTGAAGCATAGGCTTCTATTATTGTGATGTTGAATGGTTTTTCTTGTTTTCAAATAGATATCATTTGGTCATCTTTGATTTTGTACCCCAGTACTGCTTTTCTAATTTTTTTTAATTGACTGTAAGGGAAGGCTCTGGACTTATCTCCATTGCATATAATGCTTGCTAATGATTTTGAGACAGATACTTATCATTTTAAGGAAAAATCGATTTATTCCTATGTTTTTTAGTGTGCTTGATAGGCATGGGTGCTGTATTTTGTCAAAAGCTTTTTCTGCATCTATTAAGATAGCCATATGATTTTTGTTGTTTTTATTATTGATATGGTTAATTATGCTGACAGTTTTTCTAATATTGAACCAACCCTGTATGACTGGTTTAACTCCCACATGATCATATTTTTTGATCTTTCTGATATATTGATGTAATCTCCTTGCTAGTATTTTATTTACCTTTTTGCATCATTTGTTAGGGAAATTAGTATAATTTTATTTCTCTCTTTCACCTCTTCCTTCTTTAGGTATAAGCATGATATTTGTTTTATAACAGGAATTTGAAAGGATTCCTCTTTTACCTATTTTTTCCCAAATATTTTATGTGGTATTGGAATTTCTTTAATGAAATTATTCACTGTTTCTTTGATTTATACTTCACATGATTTAGATTAGTTTCCAATTAATTTTTAACCTTTGTTTCTATGGCCCTTTATTGAATGTATTTTTTCATTGTTCTTTTCCCTTTCCATTTCTCCCAGTATATCCTTCTTTCTCATCCTTTTATTCAATCTATTTTTTTAAATCATCCCATCATAGTCAATTCTCTACTGTGCTCTCAGTCTGTGTATACTCCTTCTAATTACCTCCATATAGGAAAGTAAATAGTTTAACCTTATTGAATCCCTTTTGATTTCTCTTTCATATTTACCTTCTTATTCTTCATTTGAGTCTTGTATTTACAATTCAAATTTTCTACTCAACTCTGTTTTTTTTTCAAATCAGGAATGCTTGGAAATCCTATATTTAATAAATATTTCTCTGAAACATTATATTCACTTTTGCTGGGTAGGGTAATCTTGGTGATAATCCTATCTCCTTTGCCTTATGGAATATCATATTCCAAGTTCTATGATTCTTTACTGTGGCTCCACAAAATTTGAATTGTTTCTTTTTAGCTGCTTGCAATAATTTCTCCTTGATCTGTCAGCTCTGGAACTTGTCTTTAATATTCCCTGGAGTTTTCATTTTCACATCTCTTTCAATGATCAGTGGATTCTTTCAATTTCTATTTTACTCCTTTGTTGCAGGCTATCAGGGCAGTTTTCCTCAATCATTTCTTTTTTTTCTTCTTCCAGTTTTTGAAAGGAAGATTTTACTTAGTGCAATATATCTAAAATGAAATCAAAATACAAGGAAAGATTTGAATCAAGGTCTCAGAATGCAATAGAAGCAACAAGACCAAAATTCTAAACTATCCCTATTTCATCTTGAAATTGTCCCCCCAAAAAGCTTAAACATACATCCCTTACAGGATAGTAAATGAAATAAACTAGAAAAAACATGTCAAATATTTCACTTTTGAATAGCAGACATAGCTGCTATATTTGTTTTACAAAAAAAGCATCTCTCCCAACATGCATCTCAAAGTATTCCATGTAATGTGGTATAAGAGCAACATTTAACATAATTGAAACTGCAGTAACCTAAATATGCTTACTGCTTAAGTACCCTCCCACAACATAACTACCTTGAGAAAAGGTAAAATTGTTTAAAGCAGTCTGTATTCAACTTGGTTATTACATCTTAGATGAATGTTTTTTCTGTGCCCAAAAATACTGAACCTGACGTTTTAAAAACAATTCTGATTTCACTTATGGTAAGAATAAAACAGAAGCTCTTATTGCAAAACTATTAAGCTTCATTTTTTTTTAAAGTTGATCAGGACTCATTGATCAGGATTACATTCCCCATCCACCACTCATACTGGACATGAGAGGCATCCCTCCCTTTCCATTAACTCCCATAGAAACATAGATCCTCCTACTGTAATAGTTCATTGCTCTTTGGCTCCTTATGCAATGTTTGATCCAAAATCACTGGAGTTTTCATGCAAAACTTGGTCATAAATACTTACGCTGCTTTGATCAGCACCCCTTCATCCATAAGTGCCACTTGCTTGCTGGCTAGCTGGACTACCATTACTAGACTGGTTTGACGAACCCATGCCTCCTAGCATTTGGCTACCATAAGCACCACTGCTTGCTCCTGCTGTAGAACTCAAGAAGAGGTCTATATATCTGTGCTTCCTATTTACTTTTTTTTTTTTTGCAAAGCTGCCACAACATTTTCATGAATAATGACTTCAACATTTGCTTCTCTGGTCATTCTGCCATCAGGTCCAAATAGGCCCTGGAAATGTAGTTTGTGCCTGTGCACTTCTGCAGCCACAAGCATTAGTGCTTCTTTGTGCCTTGGACCTGAGACCAGGACCCCTGCTGCATTGTGAGTGATCACAAACACTCTTCTCTACACTGTAATTTTGACTGTGTAACTGTTCCCCTACAGCTACAAGGGCTGATATGCTAGTGGTCTTCTTCACCCTAGGCCTCCCACTCAGAAGTATGTGTGAGCAATGTAACAGAGTCCTTCACCCAGTAACAGCAAAGGATACTTGCAATCTCCTACTGACCAGTTGTCCAACCCCCTTACCATCTGTGGGCCAAGAGCTCCAGAAGCTGCTCTTTTCTCTGATGAACCTCCAAGGTCTTCTGTGACTTGCTGGGTACCACCTGAGCTGCATTGCATTCCAAGCTTGACTACCACCCCAGTGAGACAGACTTTTCCTGTGAATCTCCTAATTTGTCTTGGGCTGGAAAATTGTTTCATCCCTACCATTTGTTGGTTCTGCTGCTACAGAATTCCATTTGAGGAATTTTGAAGTTGTTCGGAGGGGAATTTGGAAGAGTTCAGTTGGGTTCATACCTTCACTCCATTATCTTGGCTCCGCCTCCTTCAGTCTAACTTTATGAACCAATCAAGAATCTGATTTCTTCAGGACAACTCTTTCCCTCAGAGAAGAAGCTCCCGCTTTCACACTAAGAATTTTCAACAACCACCCACACATTATCTATTTGTCTATCTATCTAGATCTAGATATGGATATGCCCTAAAATATCCTAACTTCCCAATTCATATGTTTACTAATTTCCTTTTATGTTCATGATTTCTGAAATTCATATATAGGAACATAATGTTTGACCGTTCCACATTTTTCTTTTTCGTTACAACTCCTAAACTTTTTCTCCAACCTCACTGTGACTTTAAATGTCTCCAAACCTTAGTACTATCCCACATTATTCTCCTTTATCCATATTGACCCATTGGTCAACTGTTACACTATCTTCTTAATTATCAGTCTTACCCTGCCAAATCCCAGCTTTGGATTACTCCTAATAGCCTGCTGGCTGATATCTCTGCCTCAAATCTCAGCCCATTTCAGTCAATCACTTACTTGGCTGTCAAATCGATCTTAAAGCATGTATGATCATATCAACCCAAAATAATAATAATAAATATTACAATAAACTCAATAAATAATCATTTAAATAATTTAACAAACTCCACAACCTCCCCATCACTTCTGGGATCAATTATAAAAGTCTGTGTTTGACTTTCAAAGCCCTTAATAACCAATCCTCCTATCTCTCCAATCTTTTTATATCATATTTACCTCTGTATTCTCTGCAACCCCGGGAAGCTAATTTTCTTGCTATTTCTCCAAGAAAACACGCCATCTTTCACCATCGTGCATTTTTCCTAGCATGCCTAGAATTCTTTTCCTTTCATCTCTGGCTCTGGACACCTGGCTTAACCTCAAGTCTCAGCTAAAATTCCATCATCTGAAAGCAGCCTTTCCAAAACTCCTTTAAAACTAGTGACCTCCCTCTGAGGCTATCTCCAATTAACCCTATAAGTATCTTGTTTGCATATTATCTCCCCCTCTGAAAGGTGATTGTCTTAAGAGACAGGAGAGTTCTTGCCTTTTTTTCTTTCCCACTCCTGTACTTACCATAATTCCTGGTTGCTTGTAAGAACTGAATAAATGTTTTTTAGGATTTCAGTCACTTTTCAGTGAAGTCTTATTCTTCCTGACACCATTTGGGGTTTTCTTGGCAAAGATACTGCAGTGATTTGCCATTTCCTTTTCCAGCTTATTTTATAGGTGAGGAGCTGAGACAAATAGAGTTAAGTGACCTGCCCAGGGTCATGCAGTTGGTAAGTTTCTGGGGCCAGGTTTGAATTCACAAAGATGAGTCTTCCTGATTCCTGGGCCTGGGACTGTAGGTACTGTGACTCCTAGCTATCCTAAAAGTTTGTTGAATAATTGGATAAACAAGTTGTTGTTCGTGAATATATAATGGAATATTACCTACTATAATAAATGAAAAATGTGAAGAGTATAGAAAAACATGGGAAGACTTATATGAACTGATGCATATTGAGGTAATTAGAATCATTAAAGCATGTAAATAGAAGGAATGAAAGCAAAATTAATTCTACAGATGTATATTGACCAAGTTTGAGCCCCCCAAAACAGGTAGAAGAAACCATTTCCTTTTGGATCTTTTAAGAGATAGGGAGATTATAGGTGTGGATCACTACATACAAAAGGGAGAGGTTTTGCAATTCATTGGCTAGTCACTTTTTAAATTGTGTCATCCACTACTTTTTTGTTTTTTTTCTGTTTTATAAAGGATGGCTTCCTAGAATATGATAGAGAAGGGTGGTAGGATACACAAAGAACTGTATTTGATGTAAAAACAAGAGATAACATAAATTTATTTTGAAGATAATGTTTGTTGATTCTACTGTTTGTTTTGTTTTGTTTTTAATAAAACTAAATTAACATGTGGACTGAGGTATTTTGAAGGTTCCAGTTCATCCCATACGATATTTAGGACATCTCATTTAGTTCCTGGTTCTTTTTCAAGGCATTAATTCAGTCCTTAGGTAGTCACTTGGGCACATTTCCATTTTTTGTATCAAGAAACTTTATTTAAATAAATATAATAGAACAAGATGAATCAGAGAATCACTGAATCAGAATTGAGAATTGGCAGCATTCTTTTTTTTTAATTAAATTTTTACAGATCACTGCATTTAGAGTTGCAAGTATAATTTATGATTAATTATAGAAACAACCTCATTGGATTTATGCCTATTTTGAGCAATATGTTGCCAAATTATTGAATGTGAAACCAGAGCAAGCCAAATCTATGAATACTAACAATTTGTGAGATGAAGAATGACAATCGTCTTAAACCAAATTGACATGCATCACTTTGTCTAAATTAGCAACCACCCTTTCCTTTCCTTTATTTTTTTTTGACAAATGACAATGTAGTTAATGTTTTAGGAATTCAAATGTTATCTTTTTTTAACATTAGCTTTCTGGAAAATTAATGAGTAGGAAAGAAAGAGAATGAAAACAATGTTCAGGCAAACTATCACCGTCCAGTTGCTTCTCCCTCTTGTATAAGTGAAATAAGAAATGTCTTCTTCATGTTAACTCTTTGATGCTAAAGTAGGTCACAGAACCACTAAATCTACTTAAAAAAACAGTTCTATGCCTACTAGAGAGAGTAGGAATTGATATTAAATCCTCTTTGTCTGAACAAAAATGGTCCAGTCAAAGAAAAATCTTGTGAGAAAACAGTTACTATAAGTATAAGTGATTAGTTGGAAACCTTGACCAAGTAGAGATAGCTGGAGAAGATGGCAGCTGTGATTTGGCATCTGATATTATTATTGGTGCTAACACAATACTCTTCTAATTCCATGGTGTAGAAAGCTAGCCTTTAAAGCCAGGAAGAATTGAGTTTATGTCTGCCCACTAAGAAATATTAAATGTGTGACACATGACCAGTCATTTAAACTCTTGGTCCTTAAGGTAAATCTCTAGGACTGAAATTTCCAGAGGAAGTCAGTAACACACATGTGTTAAGCTTCTACCATATGTCAGACACTGTTCTGGGCACTGGGCCTACAAAGAAACTAAAAAAAAAAGTACTTGCTTTTAAAGAGTTCAAGATCTAAAGGGGAAGTTAACATATTAACAAGTCTGTTAAGTTAAATAATAAATGGAATAAATTGGAGATAATGAACAGAGGTAAGGTATTATTATTATTAAGTAGAATCAGGAAAGGGTTCTTGGAGAAAGTGGGATTTTGCTGAATCTTGAAGGAAGCGAGATATCTAAGAGGGAGGTGAACATAAGGAGAAAGAGAATTAAAGGTGTGGGGAAAAGTGAGGGAAAATGCAGAAGGCAGGAATGGAGTGTCTTGTTCAAAGAAGGTAAAATCAAGAGTGCTTGGCAACAAATTGGATATAGGGAAGTGAAGATTGAGAGAGATTGAAAATGACAACTTCATTTCAGCCTGGGTGGTTATGAGTAGCCTGGACACCTCCAAAGTAGTAGGGAGCATAAGAAAATTGTACAATTTGGGGGACAAGATAATGAGTTCAGATATTTTCAGTTTAAAATATCTAAGTGACATCTAATAAGATATATCCAATAGGCAATAGGATATATGAGTCAGGAGGTTAAAAGAGAGGTTAGAGCTTGATAAATATATCAGTATAGGGATGATAATTGAATGCATTGGATTTAATGAGATCACCAAAGGAATTCCATAGAGAAAGAAGGAAAAATGGCCCAGAAACCTGGAGATAGCCTCCATTATTGGGCATGACCTGAATGAAGTTGCTGCAAAGGAAACTTAAAAGGAATAGTCAGATACATTGGAGGAGAACCAGGAGAGAGTAGTGTCATGGAAGCCTGGAGAGATTATCTAAAAGAGGTGCTGAAGAGTATTCCAAGGCTTCAGAGAGGACAAAAAATATGAGTGATAAAAGGTCATTAGATTTGATAATAAAGAGATATTGCAACTTTGGAAAGAGTAGTTTCAATTGGATATGAAATCAAAATATAAGCCTGAGAGAATTAAGGCAAGAATGAGAAGAAAGGAAGTGGAAAGGAAGTAATGCATAGATAGCCTTCTAAAGGTGTTTAGCCACAAAGGAAAGAGTGATAGCTAACAGGTGTAAATGAATCAAGTGAGTCTTTTATTTTTTTAAGGATGGGGGTGTTATAGGAATGTTTTTAGGCAGTAGGGAATCAGCTAATAGGAAGAAGTTGAAAGTGAGACAGTGAGGAACAACAAGATGGGAATCTCCTGAGAAGATGCGATAGAATAGGGTAATTTGTGTATGTAGAAGAATTTGCCTTGGGAAATCAAAGTATTACTTCTTCATGTGAGATGTTTGAAAGAGGACATAGTGGCAGAATATATCTGTGTGATTTCAGATGAATTGGGGAGAAGTTCTCAATGAATGGCATCATTTTTAAAATGCAATATGAATCAAGCTTCTCTGTTGACAAGGGAGGTAATTATGGGAGGTTAGAGGAATAGCTAAGTCATTCACTGCATTTTGTAGTACCCCATTACTATTACTGAGCACAGTGTTTTTCTGGTTCTACTCATTTCATCAGTTCATGTTAAGTCTTCTGAGTTTTTTTTTTCTGAGAGCAGACTGCTCATCATTTTTTAAAATCATTTTTATTTAAAGTTTTGAGTTCCAAATACTATCCCTTCTTCCTTCCCTCCCCCTCCCCGAAATGGTAAGCAGTCAGATATGTTATGCATGTACAATTATGTATAAATATTTCTATAATAGCCATTTTGTATAAGAAGACTCAAATAAAAGAAAAAATAAAGTGAAAAATAGCATGATTCATTCTATATTCAAACAATATTAGTTGTTTCTCTGGAGGTACAAAGTATGCTTCATCATTATTTATTTTGGATTGTCTTGGATCACTGTATTGCTGAGAATAGCTAAGTCATTCACAGTTTATCAAACAATATTGCTGTTACTATGTGCATTGTTCTTCTGGTTCTGTTCACTTCACTATGTATCAGTTCATGTAAGTTCAGGTTTATTTTTTTTAATCATCCTGCTTGTCAATTCTTATAACACAATAATATTCAATTACAATCATATACCACATCTTGTTTAGCCATTGACTTATTGATATGCATCCATTTGATTTTTCTCAGCCACCACAAAAGAGGTGATGTAAATATTTTTTGTACAAACAGGTCCTTTATCCTTTTTTTGGGATGTCTTTGGGATATAGGCCTAGCAGTGGTACTGATGGATAAAAATGTATGTACAGTTTTATAACGCTTCGTGCATAGTTCCAAATTGTGTTCCAGAATGGTTAGATGAATTCACAACTCCACTAATAGTGCATTAGTGTCCCAGGTTTGCCACATCCCTTCCAACATCCAATATTTTCCTTTTAATTTCTCATATTAGCCAAACTGATAGGTGTGAGGTGTTACCTCAGAGTTGTTTTCATTTGAATTTTTCTAATCAATAGTGATTTAGAACATTTTTTCATATGAATACAGAAAGTTGGATTTCTTTTTTTCTGAAAACAGCCTGTTCATATCCTTTGACCATTTATCAATTGGGAATAACTTATATTTTTATAATTTTGACTTAGTTCTCTCTGCATTTGAGAAATAAGGCCTTTATCAGAGATACTAAAGTTGCAAAATTTTCCCCAGATTTATGTTTTCCTTATAATTTTGTTGCATTGGTTTTGTTTGTTCAAAAACTTTATAATTTTGTATAATCAAAATTACCTGTTTTACATTATGTAATGCTTTCTATCTTTGTTGGTCTTAAATTCTTCCTTTCTCTATAAATCTGACAGATAAGCTACTCTATGCTCTCTTAATTCACTTATATCGCACTTTATGTATAAATCATGTACCCATTTTGACCTTATCTTGGTATACAGTGTGGGATGTCAGTCTTTATCTACAGGCCAAGTATATATCTTTTCTCCCATTTTCCCGATCAGTTTTTGTCATATAAAGTGTTTGTGATCCAAAGGCTTGGGTCTTTGGGTTTATCACATAGTAGATTACTATGGTTATTTACTATAATGTAATTTGTACCTAATCTGTTCCACTGATCCAGCACTCTATATCTTAGCCAGTACCAGATTGTTTTGATAATTACCACTTTAAAATACAGTTTGAGATCTGGTATAGCTAGGTCACCTTCTTTCACATTCCCCCCCCCACATATCTGTGAGCTTTTATTCTTCCAGATGAATTTTACTATTATTTTTTCTAGCTCTATAAAATAATTTTTGATGGTTTGATTGGTATGGCACTGAATAAATAGATTAATTTAGGTTGAATTGTCATTTTTATTATATTGGCTCAGTCTACTCATGAGCAATTAATATTTTTCTGATGTTTTAGATATGACTTTATGTGAAAAGCGTTTTTATAGTTGTATCCATATAGTTCCTGGGTTTATCTTGGCAGGTAGACTCCCAAGCATTTTAAATTGTTCACAGTGATGTTAAATGAAATTTTTCTTTCTTTCTCTTGCTGTTGGACTCTGTTGGTAATATATAGAAATGCTGATGATTTATGTGGATTCATTTTGGATTCTGCAACTTAGCTAAAGTTGTTAATTTCAAGGAGTTTTTTAGTTAATATTCTTGGATTTTCTAAGTACAACATCGTATCATCCGAAGTGATAGTTTTCTTTCCTCATTGCCTGTTCTAATTCCTTTAATTTCTTTTTCTTGTCATTGTTATAGTTAACATTTCTAGTACAACAGTAAATAGTAGAAGTGATAATGTGCATATTCATTATAATACCTCTTTCATGACTCTTTTGTGTGGGATAATTTACCCCATTCAATTTCCCCCCTCTTCCAGTGCAATTTTCTTTCTCACCCCTTTATATTTTGTGTGTGTATAGTCATCCTATCAAAGGCACCCTATGTGCACACCCTCTGTCTTTATACACTCCTTCTAATTGTTCTTATTGTAATAAAATTCTTAAGACTTACAAATATCTTGCCATAAAGAAATATAAACAGTTTAACCTCATCAAATTTCTTGTTTCACTTTCCTGTTTCTTTTTTACCTTTTAATGTTTATGTTTCTTTACCCTCTTGGGTGATACATTCTTATTATTTAAAATATTATTGAATCAAGGAAGGAATTTTGCAGACCTTTACCTGTTTAACTGTTTAAAATAATATCAATAACAATTATTATTTGAGTGACTGACAGACATATTTGTAAATCGATTTCATACTATTTTCTCATTCCTTTATGAGCTCATTTACATTGTGTTCTAATACTTTTTTCTCATATTGAGTCATTTATGTTATCTATTTCTTGTTCTAGCAATATCAGCTTCTTACAATTATATATTTTAATCTATTTCACTTAAATTATTGAAGTTATCATATCCTTGAGAACTATTTTCTAATAATTTCCATTATTTTCATTTTTATTGTGCATGGATTTGCCTTTCTCATTTTTGGTACTGATCATTTGGTTTCCTCTTTTTTACATAATACCTATTTTTATTTATTAAGCTTTGCTTTCAATTGAAACTATTCTCTTTGATTTTAGAATTTCTAGTTTAATGTTCATTTTTAATGTATTTTTTCTAAGTTTATTTTAAGTTGCATGAATAATTAATTGATTTGCTCTTTGTTGATAAAAAGTGGTTAGAGATATATATTTCACCCTAAGGACCATGCTGAACATATCCCCCCAAATTTTGTGGTAAATTTTCTTATTATTATCATTAACTTTAATGAAATTGCCTTATTTCTATGATTTTTCTTTGACTCATCCCTTCTTGAGATTAAGTTATTTAATCTACAATTAATTCTTGATCTTTTTTACAACGTTTCCTTGCTGAGTAAGTTTTTATACCATTGCAATTAATATAAAAGTCCTCTATGATATTTCTACCTTTTTCCATTTGTTTTTGAGGTGTTTTATAGACTTTTTCATTCATATTGCCATTCAATAATCAACAGAAACTTATCATGTCTACATTTTCTGCAATTTTCTTCATTTTCCCCATTATTATTTAATTATTTTTTAGCATCATCATGATTTATACAGTTGTCTAACTATGAAAGGAACACATTTCGATCTCCCACTGTTTTAATTTTACTATGTATTTTTCCTTTTAGTATATTATATTATAATTCATGCATGCATGTTAACTATTGATATTAATTCTTTATGATATATTTCAACATGTTCTTGCTTACCTATCTCTTTTAACTAAGTCTAATTTTGTTGTTCCTTTATCTGAGGTCATGATTACTACTTGTTTCTTTGTTTACTTATTTGTTTATCTAACTGTGTATTTGGCTGTTTATTTTTACTTCAGGTGAATATAATAGATTTTTGGTTCTTCCCTTTATTTTAACTCTTATCCATCATTATAATCAATACATTCTCATAAACAGCATATCGCTGAATGCTGTTTTCCAGTTCATTCTGCTTTGCCCTTTTTTTTTTTGGTTGGCAAGCTCATTCATATTTAGCCATTATGAGAGTGTATATATACATATACATATATGTATGTAAATTTTTTCCTGTTTTTCATTTTCCCTTATACTTCATTCTCTTTTTGTTCTCATTCCCCTCTTTACAAAGAAGAAAAGGTGGTCAAAAATGTGTCTCAAATGCTATTTTAAAATTCAATTTTGTTTTATTTTTAGCTCCTAATTCTCTCTTATCATTCCCCTCCCCCACGTGTTGTGAGGAAAAGAAAAATAAAAACAAATATGTGTAGACATGTAACACAAATTTCCACATTAGTTCTATTACAAGAAGAAGAAAAAAAGAGAAAGAAAAAGAAGAAAATATTCTTTAATCTGTTCTTTCTTATTTCTTTTCAAGTTCTCTCACTAAGCACACAAATTCCATAAATACTATCATTTTTAAAGTTTTGTTTTATTTCTTTCATGAATTTTAGTAGTCTTTGCATCAAAGGTGTGCTTTATCCTTGAAATTTTGCTTTTAGATGTTTTGTAGAATTCCTCTCCTGGATTTGTATCTGAAGTGGCCTTGTCTCTATAATATTTCTTTCTCATCAGATTCTTGTTGTTTTTTTTTAATTACTCATTCTTCCAGCCTTACTGTTGAAACTGATACTTTGTGTTATGGTCAATGACTGTACACTTAACCAAGGAACATTTGTGCCTTTGGTATTTTGTGTGGTCAGGCTTTTACTTTCTCCAGGAATTAAGTGGTATGTTCTTTAGTTATTTCAAGGAAGGTTTAGATTGTAGATCTGCAAATTGTTAGTGAGCTCAGAGTGTTCCTACCAATCAATAAATATGACTGCTACTATCCCATTATAAGCTCTGCAAGCTTCTCATGCTGATTTGGGTCTGGAGGACACAACTATAGACTTGGCCTTAGTTCAAGCTGCAGGATACTGCTTCTGTCCTCAGGCCCCATCAACTACCTGCAGATCAGAGTGACAGAATTGAAAGGTCCTCCTTGGTCTGAGCTCTTGATTTATTCCTTGGCTTCAGGCCTCACATGGGTTTGAGGCTTGAATTCAAGACATTGGTACTCCAGGATAAATGCTACCTGTTCCTATTCCTTCTCTTTGTCTAGTATACAACCTCTGATCAGTGACTACTCTTGCAAGATGCCTACTCATGTCCACACTGTATTTTAGATCCAGCTCTGTGGCATGAGTAACAGAAGATGAGCTGTGTCCTCTTTTTGTTCCCTGCACAAAGTCATGACCATCCCTACTAGATCTTTACTTTTTCTTCTCTTAGTAAGCAAAAGCCGCAGGCCTCAGGTAGGTTCGATTCTGGAAGGGTCTAACGCAGGACCCTCCTGCCTACAGCCTGTCTACAGGCCTCTGTCTTTGCTTCTCTACAGATCTGGAACAGACAAATAACTCACTGTTTTTTTCTTTCTTTCTTTCATCCCCCACTCACAAATGGGTCTGAAAATCCTTCTAGGTCTATATTGAAGTTGTGGAGTGCAGTGTGAAGAGCGATAGACAATTGGAATAGACTGCTTTCTTCAATTCTGCCATACCTTGTATCAAACTCCAATATTCGTTTAAACAATTGGATACTGTATCTATGTAAAGTTCAGGCCGGTTATAGCTGCCATTTCTCTTAGAGTTCAAGATTATTTTACTACTTCCTTTTAGCTAAAAAAAACAAATGAACTGAACATACAAGGTTTTTTGGAGCATAGGTCAGGGAGGCTAATGGCAACAGTATTCTTCTTTGAATTTATTGAAGTGTCTGGAGGACAGATACTTAGTTTTTGTAAAGAATCATGCAGATTTGTGTTAGACCCTACAGTTGTTTAAAAGAAAATATGAAGGGTAGTATACTTTTGTAGAGACAGCTAAGGTTGGTTTCAGATGGCCATGGTTCAAATCTGGCATTGTTATTAACTGTATGACTTGGGACATTTAAATTAAACTTTCTGTGCCTCACTTTCTTTATCTCTAAAAGGGGAGGCAGGTGTTTTTTCAAAGGCCTAGAACATAATTTCTAGTTCTAAATTTATGATCTTACAGTTACAAACTAATAAGTAAAGATTCTGATGAGATAGACCAGCCAGGACATTCTCAGATTCTTTACTCATCAGGCCAGAAAGCAACAGAGAAGTCTGGTGACCAGGAGACCAATGAACATCACAGGAGTGGTATGCATGGGTGTGGTTGTGTGTGGGTGTGTATTGGTGTATGTGATAAAAATAGGTCACCAGGTTTCTGAATTCTCTCTGTGGTTCCTGTGACCTCTATCACTGAAATACACTGGAAATAAGTAAAAGACTCTCAGAAGGCACTCTCAGGGATATAGCTGCTGCTGTTGACCTTGTGATGCCCCATAAGGCATCAAAACCCTTACTGTTCTTTATTTGTAAGACCACAGAGGAAGCTGTCTGCATGCCCTAGCTAGTCTTTTCCTAGGAAAATATACACAGCAAGGCAAGAGTGCATCCACACAGATAAAGGAGAATATATGCAGGAACTCCTGACCTCGAAGCAATACTGCTTCACTGATAAAAGGAGGACCAATCTTATTAGGGGAGCGTGATGCTGAGAAAAGAGGGCAAAGGGTACAGTTTTTGAAGTGAGAGGATCTAGTGCCTAATCCTAATATTACAACCCTCTCGCTGTGCAGTTCATCTCTATAGACATCATAGTATCATACTATCTCATATATAAACCTGAGAGGGTCTTCAGAAACCCTTCTAGTGCAACCTCCTCATTTTACAGGTAAGGGAATTAAGAGCCAGGGGATAAGTGAATTGTTCAGTCATACAGCTAGTGAGCATCAGAACTACCAATGCCCTGACTCCAGAGCCCAAGCTCTTCCACTGAACTGTGCTTGTGATCTAGAAAATGAGTTTGACCCAAAGTTCTAATCATGTCCATTCTTTTTCTATGATCCAATGATCTATAATCTCCTTTTCTCCAAAACTGCATAGTTCTACAGAATTGATATCACAAAGACTACGTCCTAGAGGCATGGCAAGCCCAAAACATTCAAAGTAGAATTGATGGAAGGTAAGTGACACAGTAGAAAATGTGTTGTGTTTGGACTGAGGAAGATCTGATTTTAAATCCTACCTCAGGCACTCAGTCAGTCGACAAGCATTTATTAGGCACTAGTATGCCATGCTGTCTGCTCAGCCCTGTGGAAACAAAGGTAAAAGAAAATCCCTGCTGTCTAGGAGTTTACAATCTAGCATTGCTACTCTGGACAAATATATGACCTCTCTCTGCCTCAGTTTGCTCATCTGTACAATAACAGGGGTGATTTGGTTATATTTAAACTACTTCAAGGTCTAATCTATGACCCTATGATCTTTCCACCTAAATCAACCCATTTCAGAATTTACCTATTACTACCAAGGTTATATTTGTGTCATGGACCCCTTTGGCATTCTGGGGAAGCCTACAAAGCCTTTTATTTGGAATCATGTTTCTAAATGGATAAAATAAAATACGAAGGATTGCAGAGGAAATGAATTGTAAGGTAGCTAGGTGGCTCAGTGGATAGAGCACTGGCCATGAAGTCAGGAGGACTTGAGTCAAATTCGGCCTCAGACACATAATGCTGTGTGACTCTGGGCAAGTCACTTAACCCCAGTTGCCTCACAAAAAAAAAAAAAGGATTTTCTAGATATCAATGGATTAAACTAAATCTAGATATCTATATTTATATGGACTTGTAGAAATATCTATAATGGAGATACAGGGAATGATAGGAATGTCTATGAATAAATAGATGTGTCTATATACATATACATATACATATAGAGATAGAATTATCTATCTATACACAATATATAAAGATATGGATCTGTACATCTATGTCTATAGATAAGTCTATAGACATAGATGTACAGATCCATATCTTTATCCAGATATCTACATGTATGTATATATGTATGTAGGTGTATGTGTAGGTACAGATATCAGTGTTTATAGAGACATAATAAGTTCACAGATCCCAAGCTGGGAAGTTGTTATTTAACAGGAAAATCTTTAGTTGTCTGGAAAATTCAAGTGTGTGGACCGACCCCTTTCCCAAAGGGTTTAGATAAATGAGGTGTTACTGGAACACAAAAACCTCATTTGTCTGGATGCAAATTCAACCATTGTGAGCACTGACATAGATGGAGTGTAGTTTATTCCATTGCCGATCTATAAAAAGTAAAATATGCTAAGCAAATATGAAGTATTGCAAGATTTCTATTTAGCTTATTTAAAGGAAAAAAAAACTTTTTAAAGAACTTTTAAATCTTCTTTCAGCAGCACCTATTTGAGCCATATAGTGAGTTCCAAGTCACACTTGTCATCAAAAATATCTTGTTTATATATCAAAACCAGTTAGCATGTCCTCTGTTTGACAGTCCACAGCCCTTAATTTGCACTATTGATTTTATGGTGAGGATTGTGGTTGGTAGGCAGAGGCTGAAATTTGGATTTGTAATATTATCAGTATGGGTAATTTTCCATGGGGAAATTTCTTATATGTATGCAGATTCACATCTCATCTGCAGTTTATAATTTTAAGGATTTGGCTGGGTGAGCTGAGATGTTAGGTGACTTAACATAGACAGTGGATGAAGGAAGGTGATCATTCAAAGGACAGCTTTCTACCCACTAAACAACAGTCTTTAATTAATTGATATACTTGATAGAAATTAAACTGCAACTTTTAAAAGGTTGTTTCTAATACATTTTCCCTAATAAATTCAGCCTTTTAATGAATTTAAATCTTCTAAACCTACCCAACAATTTGTCTTAACTCTGACATCATTTGCTCTGAAATCCATAATTCTCCTAAGTCCTTGTACTTATATATCATATTGAAATAATATACATTTACTTGAACTATACTACTACTGCCACTACTACTACCATCACCACCACCAATAATAGCATTTATCTAATACCTTAAAGTTTGCAAAGTTTTTTGCCATATTATCTCATTTTACACCCATAACAGCACTGGGATGTAGGTGTTATTTCCCCCCCTCATTTTATAAATGTGGATACTGAAGTTCGGTGTCGTGAGGCGATATGACTAAGGTCACACATTTAGGAAATATTTGAGGCTGTATTTAAGCTCAGATTTTCCAGACTGTTGGTTCAGTTTTCTACACAACTTTGTTGGCTAGATTCTTCATAGTTGATAGACACTTGATGAAATCTTAGCTACCACTTAATTCTAACTATACTCAGATGGGGACAATGGTAGAAATTGAAATGATCTACTTGATAAATGCAAAATATATTATAGTTGAGCAATTTATCTAGATAATTGCCCAACAATCACTTATTTATACCACTGGAAGGAGATAAAATGAGAGTAGGGGAAAAAAGTGGCCCATTTCACTAACTTTCCATTGACATACAATTATTCTTTCTTTGCCTGAAAATTCACACCGTTTAAGCAACTCGCTGGTAGGAGTACATAATCCATTTTCCAATGATCTCCAAATCCAAGACATATTTCTTAAGCACCTACTATGTGCCAGGCACTTTACCAAGTGCTGGGGATACAATTAATATAAAAGTCATAGTCCCTGTCTTCCAGGAGCTTACAATCTTATAGGCAGAGCGGGGGGAAGACAACACACAAGAGGAAGCAGAAAAGGGAGAGGACAACAGGGGCTACTTTAGAGGAGCATTTTGTTTCATAAAATTAAAACCAGGCTGAACAGCAGATGCAAAGTTGGTTGGTTGTTATCCTTCTTTCACAAAGATGACATCACTGTTAGAGTCAATTTGCAGTGTATCTGACTGTGGCTGATCTGATCGATATGAGCTCTGAATGCTCTTCCACAAGTTGGGCACATATAACCCATATGAGTATCTGGGGTGGATTCTCTAAATTTGTGCATTTCACATCTATTTTAAGCTGCTTCAATTCTGCTTTGCTCATAGAGCATAGCACCTTCTCTGATGAGAGCATGCTATGCTGGGTGGTCCTGTGCCAGTGTGTCCCATGTTATGCAATCAGTTCCAAAGTTCTTAAGAGAGACTTTGAGGGTGTCCTTGTATTGCTTTTTCTGACCTTCATGTGAATGCTTGCACTGTGTGAGTTCTTCATAGAAAAGTCTTTAAACAAGTGTATGTTTGTCATTCAAACAATGTGGCCAGCCCATCAGAGTTGTGCTCTCCAGTAGAGTTTGAATTCTTGACATCCTAATTAAAGAAAGAACCTCAGTGTCTGGTACCTTATCCTTCCATGTGATCTTTGAAATTAACAGAAGAAGAAATAAGATACTTTTAAAACTGCATCTTAGAAAAAGAAATTTAACAAGCCATCAAAAAAAAATGCATAAAAGTCCTCTAATGGATGGAGACTCATTCACCTCTCCCAGTGAGATCAAAGTTGAAATAGAAACAGGGGCTATTAAACCATATATAAGGATCCCAAAGGGCAGCATATTGGCATATAATTCTACACATTAATATTATCTACTTTTATTTTATTTTAATTTATTTTGTTAAGTATTTCCCAATACATTTTAATCTGGCTAAGTTTCCACTTGGGAGTGTTGTGAACAACATGGTGTCCATAGGTTATTCATATTTAACACCTCTGCCCTCCGCCATCATACTGCAATCCTGCTGGTTCTTCTCCCTAGCTACCAGAGGGGGAATGCTTAAAGAAATAACTTCTTGGTCTGTAACTGAATCCTTATAGAACTTACATTATTAGTTATATTGATTAGTTTCTAAGGCATGCCAATTGTTTAAATAAACATCTCCCAAGTTTCTTTCTGTTTCTTTTCTTTTTTTTGAAATGTATTTTAATTTATAAATTATATCTTTAAATAAGGATATTCTGCCAGAACCTATCTAAATAAAAACTCATTTCTGTTTCAAATTTGGATGGCTTTCTAGGGCACATTAACTTAAATATTGAACTGATTAATCAGTATGTGCTACTAGAGATGGTAACTACTTTATAAAGTTACATTAAAAAAGATTAAATTTGAATTTTTGTTACTGTTTTTCAAAAGAAAAGGTGGAAAAGGACAGCATAATAATGTAATGAGATGTATAATAGAATTAAATGACAATCACCATAGGAGGTAAAGCTGGAAAGGACTTTGCAAAAAATAATGTAGTTAATCTTTTATCACTTGGAGATTTACGGTGTGTTTTACATACATCACCTCAGGTGGCCTTCACACCAACACTCTAAGTTGTATACCGTAGGTATCATTATCTCCGTTATACACATTATCAACGTGAAGCACGGGAGGTGACACAGAGCTCTTAAAATGCTAGAAGTGGGATTTGAATACTGATTTTTCTTTGCAATAAGTTCATCACTTTTTCCATTACAGTATGCCACATCATCCTTTTTAGTCTCCTTATTTTCCAGAAGTATCAGAGCAGTTGACAGATTAAAATCAGTAAGTGGAAAAGCTGGATTTTGAGCTCAAGTCTTTGAGTTGAACTCAAGGGAAATATACTTTTTCCCTACTACTCCCAGATAGGTTAGTGGCACAAGGGATAGAATAGGTGGCACTGGGTCTGGAGTCAAAGAAAATCTGAATTCACATCCAACTTCAGGCACTTACCAACTTCACAGCTTTGGGCAAGCCACTTAACTTCTATTGCCTCAATTTCCTCAATTGGAAAAATGAGGATAATAATAGCACCTGCCTTCAAAAGTTGTTGCTAGGATAAAATGACACAACATTGTTCAAGTACTTAGCAAACTCCTGGCATAATGTTGCTCTTAACTCATTTGTGTCAGATTCTTCATGACCCCATTTGGAGTTATCTAGGCAAAGACATTGGAGTAGTTTGCCATTTTCTTCTCCATCCTGCTGTCTAATACACATACAAATATATGCTCTTTTTCTTCTTATTCTTGTTATTATTATTGTACTACTATCACTATCATTGTTATCATATTTATGTAAGAGTTCTATGAATATATTTCACAAATTAAATTATTTTATGAGGCAAGGGATAATGTCCTTGTCTGAACACCATTTTAAAAATCTCTCTGGGCTCCAAGTATAGTGTCTTTCACACAGTAAAAAGTCATTAAACTAATTAATTAAGAAATTTTAATTGCTTATTTTGTAACAGGGACTTGGTTCAACTCTGAGGATACCAAAAACAAACAAACAAAACAAAACAAAACAATGCTTCCAGCTCTCAAGAAGTTTACATTCTAAACGGGAAGATCAAATGTACCTTGATATAGGTCCTCATTACTTCATGTTTGGACTGCTACCAAACCCTGCTGGATGGTCTTTCTGCCTCATGTCTCTTTTCATTTGAAACTTTTATTCACTGAGCTCTCAAACTTATCTTCTTAAAGAACTAGTCTGAATACATAATCCCTTCATTCAACATACTCCAATGCCTGACTCCTTATTGTCTCCAGCATCAAATATAAAATTGTCACTTTGGCTTTAAAGCTCCTCATAACTTGACCTTTCCCTACTTTTTCAGTCTTCTTTTATTTTATCCACCCCCCCCACTCACCCCTCTCCCCACTTCTTCTGTGATCCAATGATCCTGGCCAACTTGTTGTTCCTTGGACAGGATACTCCATCTGCCATCTTGGTTGCATTTTCACTGGCTATCTCCCATACCTGAAATACTCTGACTTTCCATCTTTCCTTTCCAGATTTCATGGCTTCCTTCCATTCACAGCTAAAGCCCACCTTTTCAAAATAGTCTTTTCCAGTCTACTATAATTAGTGTGTTCCCTATGAGACAATCCTCAATTTAGACTGTGAATTCCTTGAGAGTAGAGGCCTTTTTTTGCCCCTTTCATTCTATTCCCAGGGCTTTGCACGACTGCCACATAGCAGGTGCTCAATAAAAGCTTATTGACTGACTGACTGAACATACACATAAATTGGTACATATAAGATAAATGGAAAGCGGATGGAATGAAGTTTTAGAGGGGAAAGCACTGATATCTGGAAGGACTGGAATAGGCCTATGGTTGATGTAAGTCTTAATGGAAGCCAGAGATCTGAAGAGATGGAGGTAAAGAGAGTGGTACAAGAATGGAAGACAGCCAAGGCAAGAACAAAGAGATGGGAGGTAGAATGTTATATAGGAAAGCGGAAAGGATGGTAATAAACAGTAATTAAGTGCCTTATCACATGCCAGGCACTTGCAAAATACTTCCCAAATGTCATCTCATTCAATTCTCACAACAACCCATTTTAAAGGTGGGGAAACTGGAGGAGTCAGAGATTAAGTGAATTGCCAAGACTTTTACAGCTAGTTAGTATCTAAGGCTGAATTTTGACTCAGGTCTTCCTGATTTCATGCCCAGAAGTCTATCCACTGCACCACCTGGCGGCCACTGTGTGAAACATTGAATATTCCACTATTCCTGGGCCATAGAGTACGTGGCATGGAATGTTGTATTGGGAGACCAAAAAGATAGGAAGGAGCCAGCTTATAAAGAGCTGTTTGGTAAATGTTTATTGTTTAATTTAGAACAAGCTATATGGAGGTCAGCTTTTATAGAGTAATAGGATAGTGAGTTTATACAAGTAATTCTAAAAGAGGTAAAATATACACTATCTTCTTCTAAGAGCTTAAAATCAAATGAAAGAGATAGGACAAATAGAAAATTCAATGGCCACTCACAGATGATTCATTTTTCATTGAATGCTTCACTTAATGAAAATCAGACATAATCATAAATTTGGTAGAGAGAATTGAGAATCTATTTTTATCTAATAACCAGATGACACCATATTCCTCATACCCTTCACACAATCTATTTTCCTGCTAGATTGACCTGTTTCCAGGACATGACATTCCTTTTCCTTCCTCCATATTTTTGCACAGGAGGCAGGTAACCTGTTCCTAGAGTGCCTTTCACTCCATTGCTTCTGGGAATTCTTGGCTGCCTTTGAGATTCAGATGAAGGATCACCCCCTCAAAGGACTTTTCATGATCCTGGTTCTTATTATTCCATATTTACCTACCTCCATAGTTGTTGTCATTTTTCTTTCTGTTTTTTTATATTCCTGTTGCACCTTTTTTGCATTTCCTTATCTGTGTGCATTTTGTTCCCTTGAAGCAGAACGTGAGCTCCTTGAGGACAAGATTTTGGTTTTGGCTTTGTATCTCTCATACCTAAAACAAGGCCTTATATGTAATAAATCCTCATTAATTAATAAATATTAATTGGATTGAAGTAAAATTACAGGATTTTAGGAATAAAAGAGACTTTACAAAACTTCTTATTTAGCCCTACTCCTCAATTTCCAGATGAGGAAAAGAACACATTGTGTGGTCAATTGATTTGCTTATTACTAACTAGTTTGTTAGCGGAAAACACATAATAAGACAGTATAGATTATATATCATTGCAACCAATAAAAACAGACCCATCCTTGACAAATGACAGCAACCCAGAGTTACCTACAAATGGTAAATCATTAGAAGGGAGGAAAAGGTATAGAATGGAGAGAGCAACTAAACAGATTTAGAAGACAAAAAATATTGATTAAAATTTTTTTCCAAAGCACAGAAGGAATTATTTTCTATACATCTGTTAGTCTGTGATTTTAATAGATGATTGATTATTGTGCCTTAATCTCAAATATATATTGAGAAATTAAAATTTGGCTTAAGTATGTAAGTATCTTCCTTCATAAAGTGAATCTTACTTATTTCAGAAAAAAAAATTATTTTCTTGATTAGTTGAACTCTAGGCTTAATATTATTCTTTTGTCTAGTAATGCACATTAAAATACATCATAAGGATGATGTCTATAAAATAATGCATATGGTTGGCCAAGAAGAATCCTTATATCTACCTCCCACCGATCCTGGCTTGTGCTGTTGTTTTTAGTCCAAAGCAAATGATTGGTCTCTCTAGTTCCTAATAAAAGTTATCCCCCTGACTGGAATGTTAATATCCTCCCCAGTTTTCCCTAGAATGAGAGCATCTCTCCAGCATGAACCATGTTCTACCACATTGAGAGTCCTGGATTCCTTAGTTTCTATGTTCTAGTTGACTTCTTGACCAGGAAAATTTGAATACTTGATGATAAAATCATGGAGAGCCTTAGGGAGAGAACAAAAGTTAAAGTCTCCAGGTCAATGTCATATTGCCAAATTGCAAAGACAGAAAAATGTTTTTGGTATTATCATTATAAGAAACATTGAAAGTATCACATATTTTTGTGATTCCATAAGCATCTATTTTGCATTAAAAAGTTGGTTACAGTTTTTGTTCATTTCTAATGTCAACTACCTGCTAAATAAATCAGTGACTCTTTTGGATATTTCCAATTGTTTTGAATTTTCTTCTTCTTATGTCAAACCCAAATTGCTTATTTGAAAATTCCACTTGCATTTTTAATGACATTGTGTATGTAAGTGTAGGGGATGATTGAGTCAATTAATCAACCTCACCATACTTAACGTAGCTAACAAGATATTATGCTCTGATGTCTTTGTCAGGTGAAAACATTTCAATTGAGTCAATCAATCATACATATAAATTGGTATATGAAGACCTAGACACCTCTTTTTCATCATTAAATCAACCAAAGGCTTTAGAACATGTTAGAGGTTTTTGTAAGCAGTTGGATGAAATGGAGCTCCATAGGAGTTATGTTAGAATTACTCTCATTCCTAATGTTACCCTGTATGCTTTTTCCCCCAGTATTTTAAATTAACACTTATTATCAATTCAATCCCAAATTTCAAAATAGAGCAAGCAAAACAAGACTCTTATATCAAATATGCATAATCAAGCAAAGCAAATTCTCACATTTGCTATGTTCAAAAATGTATAGTTCAGTCTATATCTTATATCCATTATGTCTAAGTAAGGAAGTAGGTAGCGTCATGCTTGATAATTGTATTACTCAGAGTTCTCAAGTCTTTCAAAGTTATTTGTATTTATAATGTTGTTGTTTGTATACAAATTATTGTCCTGCTTTTGTTCAATTCTTCATCTGATTCAAACTGGTTTTCTTAGATTTCTCTGAAATTATCCCTTCCATAGTCTTTTACAAAACATTGTTTAATTTCATTTATGTATCACAATTTGTTCAATCATTTCCCAATTGATCAGCTCCCCTTTAGTTGCTATTTTTGCTACTACAAAGAGGATATAGAAATATATGTATATGTAGATTAACATGTGTACGTGTATGTACCTACATAGTTTTTTTTTTAAATCTCTTCATAGCCTAGGCCTACTATGTATTGATGAGTCGAAGAGTCAATATGGTTTAGTGATTTGACACAATTTCAAATTACTTTCCAGAATGGATGTAACAATTAAGAATTCTACCAGTTAGCCAATTTTCACTCAACCTTTAAGATGATTTTATTATTCTTGTTTTGGGGGGGGGGTTTGGTCACATTTGACAGTCTACTGGGGTTGAGATAGAACATCAAAAATTTTTTTCTAATTATTGGTTTTCTGGAGTGTTTTTCATATGAAAGTTGATAATTTAGATTTCTTTTTCACAAACTGCCTCTCTGTATGATAATTTTCATTATAGTTAATAATAGCTAGTGTTACTATGGCATTTTAAGAATTACAAAAGACTTAACAAATGTCAACTCATTTGCTCCTCCCAGCAATCCTGGGAGGCAGGTACTGTGATTGTCCCAATCTTGCAGATGAGGTAGGTATGGCAGACAGAGGTTAAATGACTTGCCAAAGGTCATTTGCTGGTAGCTGTCTGAGGATGGATCAGGTCATTATGACTCCTGGTTCAGTGTTCTAACCACTGCACCATCTAGCTATCCAAATTTTTGTTGTCTGTTGAAATGTCTCCAAAATCCCTGATAATATATTCCCATTTTTTAAATACACAGTTACAGGATCGTATTAGAACTAGAAAGGATCTGAGCAATCATTTAGTCCAAGCTTTTCATTTTACAGATGAGGCAACTGAGGTTTAATAACTTTTCTAAGTTTATCAGTGGTCGATAATAGATTTTAACACATTTACTCCAAATCCATTCTTTTTTCTATAACATCATGTTGTCATCTCTGGTTCTTTCATTAAAAAGCCTGGGATGGGAATCATTGTAACTACTAATTTTTTTGTCCTGGTTAAAAACAAAATTTAACAGATGTTATTTCATAATTCCTTGCTTAGCAGGATAACCCCTTTTAAAATCATGTTTGTTTAAGATTTCAAAGATTAGATTTTCAGAATTTTCTGAGGAGATGGATGTTAATAGATATCCAAACATTACAAATCTCCCCTCTTCCTTAATTCAGATGAAGAAGATGATGCTAGATCTGTCAGTATATGACACCCAAACTTGTCTGGAGGAAAGGGAAGGGAAGGGAACAGGTGGTGAAAAAGTACAATTCAGTTCAGTTCATAGACTCCTTAGGAGATATGAGTGTCACAATGATTTATGAAAATGTGTCAACTGGGGACACACCCAAAGGACAATGATCTATTAAATACATAGCATGATGTACTAGATTGTGTATTTCTTCCAGTTTTCCAAGAGTTAGCACTGTTTTGACTATTACACAGCAAAGAGTCACATCTGGAATTGTGGAGTTCAAAGGTCATTTGACTCATAAAACTACAACAGTATGAGTCATAACAACCTGAACTTGACCTTCAACTTAGGAAATTATGTTGATTACACTGCTTTAGAAAGCAAAGAAAAGAAACAGAAAAAGAAAAGAAAAGAAAAGAAAGAAAGGAAAGGAGGAGGGAAAGAAAGAAAATATAAGGAGAGACAAACGAAAAATGGAAATGTCAACTTGGTATTAACTGTCTAGTATGTGGCAGGTATCATATCAAGTGCTTTATACATGTTATTTTATTTATGTTAATTAGCTCATTTTATCCTACAACAATCCTGAGACACAACTACTATTATTGTCCCCATTTTAAAGTTCAGGAAATTTAAGGAGACAAAGGATAAGTGACTTATCCAAAGCCACACAGCTAGTAAGTGTGTGAGACCAGAATTTAACTTAGTTCTTCTTTACTTCAGGTCCAGATCTCTATCCCCTGAAATAACTCACTAGATGGAGGGAGCTCATGCAACACTGAGTCAGATACGAATGTCTAACTAGGATTGAACAAATGGGGCTTTGTGCCAAGGCTATGCCACCTGAGGGGACACACTTGCTTTTCAGCTCAGAGTAACCTTCATCATCGTGTCATAAAACACCCATTATTTGTTCCCTAACCCTTGCATGAGGAAGGACCAAACTTTCTGAAGACCTGACATCCCCTCTGAAAACAAAACAACTGATACCATGGTATGAACATCCTTGATCTTATCCCTTGCCATTCCCTCCCACCCTAGTGTAGTGAAATGATTGAATTTGGTTGCAGATATATTTGGATAAGTGTTAATGAGTTGGCAAAGTGGTTAGTTACTTAATAGGGTAAGCTGAGTCAGGGATGCAGGGTCAGGAGTTATACAAAAAGAATACTTCGGATGGTACCCAAAGTTAGTGTCATATACACTGATGGACTAATGAGATAGTTAATTCATGGAATGAACAGAGGAGGTTAAAGTGCTTCTGAAGAATTTCAATGTTTACTATTACAACACTGCTCTAACTTTAATTAATAACTGACAATTTTATTTCCTATCTGTGACAGTGAATTTTGAAGTGCTTCATGGATTTTCTTTGAAATAACTCATAGCTTTGATGCAATATGATTTATGAATAGCTGTATATATTGTTTAACATATACCAGGTGTCTGTCAGTTACCATTTGTCAGTTTTCTATTATTATCTGTGAACAAATGTTCCTAGTTAAATCAAATTGCAGACCTGAGGGCAATGAAAGGGTGAGTCTATACAAGGGATAGAGTTGGCTTCCCTTGTGATTCTAAAGGTGAATGTTTGTCTCATACAAGGAACCTATGAAAGTCAGGCCAAATAACAGGGTTTTGACCTTCAATAAAGTCATCATCTCCTGAATGTGAAAGACAGCTTCTGTAAGACATTTTTTAAATAACATTCTGTGCAAAATGACTGGGTTTTGTTACAGGAAAATAGAATTGTAATGTCTAATTCACAAAGGTAGCCTCTATCCTTCATAGAAATCTTTCTTTGAGCTGAAGCTAGCTTTTAAAGTATTAATGTGGGACTGTAACTTTATTTTTTTCTTATTAGAAAGAAAACCATTGAGCTAGTCATACTTGAATGTCCCTTTGATTAGAGTGTTGAAACAGAAACTTTTTTCTGGTTGTCTAAGGAAGGAGAAAGGAAAACACACACACAGTCCAAAAGTGATTATACTGGAAATTCAGGGAAAAAAAACCTAAGAAACTGTCTTCTACACATTGGCAAATCTACTTTTAACTTACATTTCTAATTTTGAGAAAATGCAAGAAAAAATATTCATCCTCCACTACTTGTTGTTTAAATTGTATTTTTCATTATGTTGATAATACCTGGAATGATTTCTGAGTGAGTATTCATTAGAACTGAGCATAGCAAATAGGAAAGTTTTCCTGATCAAAGTTTGCACTTTTCTTTATCCTTTGGATCTATCTTTAAAAAAATGATCATTTCTGTTCTTCTCTCATTTCCCTTTCATACATTTACATCTTGTTGCTTCCCTGCTCTTCACTTTGAGCTTTATTCTTTTCCTGCTTTTCTGTGATTCCGCTTTTGACCTCACAGCCCTTCCCATTCATATAAGCACAGTGATTCTCTCCAGGCTTTATAAAAGTTAACAAAGGCCAAATTCTGCAGTGATTGGAATCAGGTGGAACATGTTTGGAATGGTTTCCAAAGAAAAAGAAAAACTCAGGCTGCAGGTTATTTATTTTTATTTTTTTAATAATATTTTTCCTAATTACATGTATAGTTATTCACATACATTTTTTATAAAATTTTGAGTTTCAGATTTTTCCCTCACTCCCTCCCCTTTCCCCTTCCCAACACAGCAAACAATCTGATATAGGTTATGCGTGTGCAATCATGTTAAACATATTTCACACATGCTGCAGTTTAAAGGAAAAAGTTTTAATGAAAGGGTAGGTAACGTATCCTAGGTATTCTGAATGACATGACATTCTCAAGGTAAAATTATGTGAATGGCACAGTGAAGTCAATATTCCAGATTTCTAGAGCATCCTATGATTTATTTCTTATTACTAATTCATATTTTTTTCTAAATGCAGTGACCTGTAATGGGCCAAAATAGAGAATACAATTACAGAAGTGGGAAATAAAATAGGTAATGCCTATTTTATAGGTATGATAATGTTTGCGATACTTTCAGATAATGACATGCTGGCCCAACCATCAGCTATGGAAAATTTCAGAAAGAAGACTGAAGAGTATCTGGATTCTCTCTTTATGAAGTTGTAAGGAGACATCTGATATCATATCTACAACACTTAGAACTTTCATCCAGAAGTTTTTGAAATTTACTCTGCCTTATATATACATTTTTTAAAAAAAATGAATCATTGTTCTTGAATGTGTATGTGTATGCATACATATGTATATGTGTATATACATACACACATGCATGTGTGTGGATACATGTGCTTGTATATACATATTATAGGTAGATGTTTATATATATACATGCATATGTGCATACATATGTGTGAGTGTACATGTGCATATACACACATTAGAGATGGATAGATGGATAGATAGATATACACACACATACATATACACATACTTATACATACTATGTATTTGACCATGAAAAATATCCTAACTTCTTAATTCCTCAGGAAAAAAAAGTGAGTTTAATTTACCGAAGAATTGCTCTTCCGTATTAGTAGAGGGAGTTTGAGAAGATGCATATATGCCCCCCTCA
The DNA here is from genome assembly GCF_003287225.1 of Phascolarctos cinereus. Taxonomy (NCBI): domain Eukaryota; kingdom Metazoa; phylum Chordata; class Mammalia; order Diprotodontia; family Phascolarctidae; genus Phascolarctos; species Phascolarctos cinereus. The sequence goes on from NW_027555514.1 coordinate 251,602,701, forward strand.
AAAAAAAAAAAGATGGGAAAAGATGTCAATATCTTATTTGTCTTCAAGAGCAAAGGCATTACCCTGCTACTTTCTATCATGTGAAAAATCTCATTTTGCCAATTTTAATTACCCTTTCTTGTCCATTCATCACCAAGGGCTTTGCAAAGGTTGTGAGCTTGAGATAGATATGGAAGATATCATCACTTCAGTTTGTCAACTCTAAGAGAAATGATAGACATAAAACTAGTGTATCGAAGTCATTTTATTGACCTGAACTGAACTTTTACCATTACCTGGAAAAGTTTCTAACAAATACCCTATGATTTTTTTGGTTCAGAGACATCGACTATTGTCTCAAGAGAACTGTACAACAGAATGTCTGAGAAGAAGATGGAAGATCTCTTAATGGACCCAATTGCTTTTACAAATATATTTAAGCAGCTTCTCAGTTTTTGAACTTTGGGACATAGCTAGGATTAAAAGTGCATCAAGGAACAGGAACATCAGTATGACATTGTGATTCCATTTCTCTGCTTAATTATTACTTTTGAGAAAAAACAGAGGCTAAAAGAAAATGAATGTGTGTGTGTGTGTGTGTGTGTGTGTGTGTGACAGAGAGAGAGAGAGAGAGAGAGAGAGAGAGAGAGAGAGAGAGAGAGAGAGAGAGAGAGAGAGAATGAAATAAATATAAAGGCCATTCTATGTATATAAAATTATGTATGTATGTATACATGCATAAACAGTAGGTAATGTTCTAATATATACATACACACAATACATATATATATATATATGTATAATTATTAGAAAGTAAACTACTGTGAAGACAGATTTATTTCATTCTTTGTACTTGTATCCCTAGTATCTTCCACATAGTCACTGAATAAACACTTATTGATTGATTAAACTGATTAACTAAATTCTATCAACAAATCATGCTAAGAGTGCCTTCTTTCCTGTTCTTTACCTTTTGTATTTCTACTTGTCTTTAAGGCTTAATTTAAATGCTGCTCTATGGTGTTATTGATGTTCAGTTGTCTCTGCCTTGTCTGATTATTTGTGTCCCCATTTTGGATTTTCTTGGCAAAGATACTGGAGTGGTTTATCATTTCCTTCTGCTGCTCATTTTACAGATAGGTAAACTGAGACAAACAGGGTTAAGTGACTTGCTCAGAGTCCCACAGCTCGTAACTATCTGATGACAAATTTGAACTCAAGAAGATGAGTCTTTCTGAATTGAGGCCAAGCTCTCTATCCACTGCACCAAATGGCTGCCACCTCAGCCCATTAGCCTTTCTTGATTCTGCCAGTCAGTAAGGGATCACTTTCTCCCTTCAGACCTAATATTATATTTTGAATTCTTGTTGTATAATATTGAATATTGGAGTTATATGTGCTTGTGTTACACCACCTTCCTAGTCTATAAGCTCTAAGAGGGCAAAGACTATGTCTCATCTAAACTTTATGTCTCTCTATTTCTCTGCAGTGTTCTGCATACAATAAATCCTTAATGAATTGTTATTGAATGACTGAATGAATAAATGAGTCTTGCACTAGGGATAATTCCATAAAGGCCAACTTTTATGCCACCTAACTAGAAAAATATGGGGATGTGAAAACACTAATCATTTATTAAGTGCCTGTGATATGGTAGGCATCCTGCTAGGTCCTGGGGACACAATTACAATTACTAAGAATAAAAGAATCCAAGCTTCTGACAAGCTTGCATTCTCATGTGTCTTTACTCAGATACAGGGTATAAACACTTATTCAGCACTTAATGTGTGCCAGACATTATGCTAAACACTGGGGTTACAATGAAATGTAAAAACACAAAAACAGAACTTGCCTTCAGGGAATTTATATATTAATGGACTTGAATGTCAGAATTGAGGAATGGTAAGTAAGGCAATACTGCTGACTGCATGGAAGGAAGTATAAAGTGTGAAATTATTAAGGGATCATGATGTGAAAAGCATTAAGTGTCAAATTAAGGAATTTGAATTTGATATAGGAACTAATACTGAATCTTTGGAGGTTTTTGAGCAGGGGAATAAATTGATCAGAACTATGCTTTACGAAAATGTCATCTGTGTGGAGGATGGCTTAGTGAGCAGTGAGAGTCCAGAGACAAAAAACAAAAGAAAACAAAACAAAATTAAAAATTAAAAATTAAAAACAAAAACAAAAACAACTATTGAAGTAGTCCAGGTGAGAAGTGTTGAGGACTTGACCTAAGGATATTGCTGAGTAAGTGAAGAGAAGGGCATGAATAGAAGAGGTGATGAAAATAGAATGGAGAAGATTTGGAAACTGAAGTGACATGTAAGTTGATGTTTTTGAGTAGGATAGGGACTATGTTAACCTGGGAGGTTGAGAATATGTTTGAGCCTCTCAAAGTATTAGGAAAGTCTGTAAGTGGGGAAAAAATTGGAGGAAAGATGAGTTCTATGCTGGACATGTTGGGATTGAGATGCCTATAGGACATCCAGGTACAGATGTCCAACTGGCAGTTGGAGATCTAGTATTATAGATCAGAAGCACAATTGGTTCTGGATATATAGATCTAGGCATCATATGAATAGGAAAAACAGAACCTATAAAAGTTAATGAAGTCACTAAATAAAATATTTTAGAGAGCAAAGAGAATACAGGACAAAGTACCCTGCTGTCATCCTCCTTTACCCAATTAGGAAGCATGATAATGATGAAGATTCAGAAAAGGAGACTTAGAAAAAAAACACAACTCTTAGAAAGAAGAGTACCAATGAAACTGATTATTCACAACGATATTTAATTTTTATGGTTGGAGGAGGGGCGTGGCTGAGAGGCAGCATACTGTAGCGGACAGAGGACTATTCTTGTAGCTAGTCATGGCTCATATACATACTATCTGTAGGACTATGTGCAAAGCATTTAACTTCCCAAGGATATAGGCAACTTTCCTTTTTTTTAAATTGTATTAATTTATTTTGATTTATCAACAATCACTTCCATATGCTTTTGAGTTGAAAATTTTTCTCCCCCTTCCTCTCCCCCCCACAAGAGGGCACACAATCTGATATAGGCTTTACATTTACATTCCTAATAAACATATTTTCACATTAGTGAAGTTGTAAGTAAAAATTAAAACCAATAGGAGGAACCATCAGAAAGATGAAACAAAACTCAACAGAAGGTAAAAATAAGTGATAACGATTCGACTTCCATAGTTCTTTCTTTGGATGTGGACAGCATTTTCCATCCCAAGGCCTCTGGAGATGTCTTAGATGCTCCTAATGCTGAGAAGGGTTCACTTTAACAATATTAGTCATCGCATAATGTGGCTGTTATTGTGTACAAAGTCCTCTTGGTTCTGCTCACTTCACTCAGCATCAGACCATACAAGTCTTTCCAGGTTTTTCTAAAGTCAGCCTGTTCATCATTTCTTATAGCACAATAGTATTCCATTACATTCATATACCATAACTTGCTCAGCCATTCCCCAACTGATGGGCATCCTCTCAATTTCCAATTTTTGCCATCACAAAAAGAGCTACTATGAATATTTTTGCACATGTGGGTCCTTTTCCCATTTGTTTGATCTCTTTGGGATATAGCCTTAGAAGTGCTGTTGCTGGATAGAAGAGTATGCACCTTTTTGTAGCCCTTTGGTCATAGTTCCAAATTGTTCTCCAAAATGGTTGGATGATTTCACAACTCAACCAACAATGTATTAGTGTTCCAATTTTCCCACATCTTCTCCAACATTTATCATTTTCCTGTTTTGTCATGTTGGCCAATCTGATAGGTGTGATGTGGTACCTCAGAGTTGTTTTGATTTGCATTTCTCTAATCAATAATGATTTAGAGCAATTTTTCATATGACTACAGAAGCCTTCAATTTCTTCATCTGAGAACTGTCTGTTCATATCCTTTGACCATTTATCAATTGGGGAATGGCTTGTGTTCTTATAAATTTGTCTTAATTCTCTATATATTTTAGAAATGAGGCCTTTATCAGAGAGACTGGTTGTAAAAATTCCCAATTTTCTACCTTCCTTCTAATCTTAGTTGCATTGGCTTTGTTTGTGCAAAGACTTTTCAATTTAATGTAATCAATATTACCCATTTAGCTTTTCATAATGTTCTCTATCTCCTGTTTGGTCATGAATTCTGTTCTCCATAGATCTGATAGGTAAATTATTCTTTGTTCTCCCAGTTTACTTATGGTATGAGCCTTTATATCTAAGTCATGAACCCATTTTGACTTTATTTTGGTATACGGTGTGAGATTTGGGTCTATGCCTAGTTTCTGCCATACTCTTTTTCCAGTTTTTCCAGCAGTTTTTTTCAAAGAGCGCATTCTTATTCCAGAAGCTGGGGTCTTTAGGTTTATGAAATAATAAATTATTATAGTCATTGACTACTGTGTCTTGCATATTTTAAGGAAGACTCCATTTATACCTACACTTTCTAGTGTTTTTAATAGGAATGGGTATTGTATTTATCTAAAGCTTTTCTGCATCTATTGAAACGATCATGTGGTTTCTGTTGGTTTTGGTGTTGATAGGCTCAATTATGCTGACAGTTTTCCTAATATTGAACCAACCCTGCATTCCTGGTATAAAGCCTACCTGGTCATAGTGTATTATTCTTGTGATAAGTTGCTGCAATGTACTTGCTAGTATTTTGTTTGAAATTTTTGCATCTATATTCATTAAAGAAATTGGTCTATAATTTTCTTTCTCTATTTTGACTCTTCCTGGTTTAGGTCTATTTCTTCCTGTAACTCCCTGAACTTCTCTAAGAATTTGGATGCTATACCATTTGGTGCATATATGTTTAGTAATGACTTTACTTCATTGTCTATGGTGCCTTTCAGCAGGAGGTAATTTCCTTCCTTATTTCTTTTGATTAGATCTATTTTTGCTTTTGCTTTGTCTGAGATCAGGATTGCTACCCATGCTTTTTTTACTTCAGCTGATGCATAATATATTCTACTCCAGCCTTTTACCTTTACCCTGTATGTGTCATTCTTTTTGAAATGTGTTTCCTGTGAACTACATATTGTAGGATTATGGTTTTTAATCCATTCTGCAATCCAATTCTCTTTTATGGGAGAGTTCATCCCATTCACATTCACTGTTATGATTACTATCTGTGTCTTTTTCTCCATCCCTTTCCCCCCATTTGTGCTTTTCTTTCTCCTTTTTCACTTTCCCCCCTTCACTAGTTCATTGCTTTTGACCACTGCCTCCTTCAGTCCCTCCTCCCTTTTATTATCCCTTTCCCTTTTCTTCCCCTTTACTCTTACTGCTTCTTCCCTCCCTTCTTTCCCCCCTCTTTCTTTCCCCTCTCCCTTTTCTTTCCCCTTTTCCCTCCTACTGCCTATAGGGCAAGTTAGATTTCTATACCTAACTGATTATGTTATGCCCTTCTTGAGCCAAATCTGATGAGAGTAAGGTTCAAACAATACTCCCCCCCCTTCTTTCCCTCTGCTGTAATAGGATTTTGTGTCTTTTCCTGTAATGTAATTTACCCTTGTCTGCCTCCTCCTTTCTCAGTACATTTTCTAAGATCAGATTGATCCACTTATTTGGATCCATTTAACCCACTTGATTAGATTTTTTTTTATCATTACATCAAAGTCAACTAATATCCACTCTTTATGTATACTCCTTTAACATGGTGTAATAACAATACAGTTCTCAAGTGTTGCAAGTGTCATATTCCCTTGTAGGGGTTTAAACAGACCCCCCCCATTAACAACATATTGTGTCTTTCTGTCCCATTTACCTTTTCGTGTACTTCTTGAGTCCTGTACTTGAAGATCAAATTTTTTGTTGAGCTTTGATCTTTTTATCAGGAAAGTTTGGAAGTCTCCTATTTCTTTAAATATCCATCTCCCTTGAAAAATGATGCTCATTTTTGCTGGGTGATTCATCCTTGGCTGCATTCCAAGCTCCTTTGCCTTATAGAATATCATGTTCCATGCCCTGTGGTCTTTTAATGTAGAAGCTGCAAGGTCCTGTGTAATCCTGACTGTGGTTCCATGATATTTAAATTGTTTCTTTCTGGCTGCTTGCAGCACCTTCTCTTTCATCTGGTAATTTTGGAATTTTCTTATTATATTCCTTGCATTGTCAATTTGGGATCTCTTTGAGGTGGTGAATGGTGGATTCTTTCTATGGTTATTTTCCCTTCTGGTTCTAGGACTTCCAGGCAGTTTTCCTTTATGATTTCTTGAAAGATACTGTCCAGGCTCTTTTTTTCATCATGATTTTCAGGTAGTCCAATAATTTTTAAATTGTCTCTCCTGAATCATTTTCCAGGTCTTGTTTTACCTGAGGTATTTTATGTTTTCATCTATTTTCATTTTTTGTTTCTGTTTGACTGATTCTTGCTCTCTCATAGAGACATTAGTTTCCATTTGTCCAATTCTAGTTTTTAACAGATTGTTTTCTTCTGTTAGTTTTTATATTTCCTTCTTCAATTGGCCAATTGTGCTTTTTAGGGACTTGTTTTCTTCAGTGTATTTTTTTCCAAATTTGCCAATTGTATTTTTGAAGGACTCTTCTACCTGTTTACCTTCTTGAGCTCTTCTAATAAGGCTTTTTGGGCTTAGGACCAGTTCATATTCCCTTTTGTTGTTGCAGATGTGGGTTTGTTCTCCTCTTCAGAATTTCTGTCTTGATCTTCACTCTTCTCATAATATGAATCTATGGTACATTTCCTTTTACTCATGGTTTCTTTATTCCCTGGCCTTTAAAGAGATTGAGCTCTCCTGCTGGGGAACAGAGGGCACTGACTCAAGCTTTTTGTTTTGGGAGCCTAAGTCTTGGTCACTGGCTTTGTGTGCTGGGGTCTCTTATGTTGGCAATTGGAGGCTATTGGTTTCTGGCAGCTAGCCTCTTGTTGGGCTGGAATCAGCAAGGCTGGAATTTTTAGGCAATTCTAGGTTTCCTGCTTTTCCTTTCCTTTAGCTTTCTTCAGCTCCTTTTAGATGGGTGCTGCAGAGTGTTTATCTGCCTGGGACCCCCTGCAGTGTTGTCTCCCTCATTTCTACTAATGCACTGGAAGATTAACTTTGGGGTAGAGTGCCTAGGCACCTGGTGGTTTTCTGAGCTGCTTTCCACCAGTTCCCCCCCACACTGAGGCACTCAGAGGTCCAGGTGTTGGTCTTTGCTTGTTTTACCACCTGCTTTTCAGGATTTCTTCACAATTGGAGACTGCAGGGCTCTGATGGCTCACCTGGTATTGGGCTGGAACCATCAAGGTGGGGGCTTTAGGAAGCCTTTAGTTTGTTTTCTTCATCTCCTTTCAGATGAATGCCACAGGGTACTTATTTGCCTGGGGCACCTTGTAGTTCTGCCTCCCTTGTTTTTGCTGAGACACTGGGAGACCCATTTGCTGGGCTGCTGCACTGCTGCTCCCCGTCTTTCTTCTAGTTCCGCTGTTCCAGGGTTTTTTCCTGGAGTGATATTTTCTGGGTTTTCAGAGGTTGATAGGGGAGAGTGAGAGCGACTATCTTTTCACTCCAACATCTTGGCTCCCAGAAGTGGAAGAATCCCAGGCAACTTTCTAAATCTAAAATGTACACATGAGTTGTCAAACACATATATTAGTTGTCTATACTAATGAAAACATAATTCTTGATGATAATATATGTGCACATATCTACATATATGTATATATGATTATATACACATATACATGCATGTATTATGTATGCATGTTTGCATATATCTAAAATCTTTATCCATTATGAATTGAGGTAAACAAATAAATTTGCGTTTGAACTCTAATTGTAACAGATCAATTAAAAATATATAACTTTTATACAGAGGTATGACATATTTGTAATGAAGGACTTAGGTCATTCTCTCTGTCTCTGTCTCTCTTTCCCTTCCTCCTCCCTACCTCTCTCTTCTCTGTCTCTATCTTTCTGCCTCCATGTCTCCATGTCTCTGTGTTTCTCTATCTCTGTCTCTCTCTTTTCTCATCCCTCTCCCTAAAGAAGAATAGTTAATATGTTCCAGACTTAGTAATAAATTCATTCTATAAAAGGTGCTAGCTAGAAACAACAAATGGATATTCTGCTCTAGCTCGTCCTCCAATTTTCAGGGAGGAAATGGGGGTGTTGGGAATGATAGGAACCCTAGAGTGAAGTTACCACCCAGAGAATCTCTGGGTGAACATTGAAACTTGAATGAAGAACTTTGTAGGCATTTTATGAACATTATTTGCAATGGCTTTACAAATTGTTGCACTATTTCATGGCTTTAGAATTTGCTAATGTGCTTATGTTTCTGCATCATTTAAAAAACCTATTATTCCAGTGTGTAATGATATTTGACACTTTGTCATGAGTGAAGTGAAGCTTCAGGGTTGTTTTGATTTTCATTTCTCTGGTTATGAGTGATTTGTAGCATTTTTTATATCGTAATAGTTTATAATTCTTCATTTAAGAAGCATTTGTTCATATCCTTTGACTATTTCTCTTTTGGGGAATGGCTCTATATTTATTTTAACATCTTATTTGGTGAATTCACTGAAGTCAAGTCTCCTCTTCCAGTGAAACTATGTGGTCAGATGATGAAAGAACTGGTAGATGTGTTGATAAGCTTCTTTCAGTGAAATCATGAGAATCATGTAAGGTCATGGAAATCAGTGAAATCATCAAAAACAGGAGAAGTATTATGAGATTGGAGAGGAAGGAATTCAGTCTCATTCTTCCAAAAAGGCATCATAGCCTGAAAACTGAAGGCCAGTGAATTTGACTTCAATTCATCAGGAAATTCTATAATATTTTAAAGATTATGAAATAGATGCCTGGGAAATATCTAGAAAGGGAAGTGATGATTTAAAAGAGCCAGCATGGCATCATAAGAACAAGTAATGCCAACCTTACTTAATTGCATTTAATAGCATTAATAAACCAGTAGATGAAAGGAAGGCAATTACAATAGTTTGCCTAGATTTTTTTTTAAAGATTTTCATACCATGTCTCATATTTTTTCTTGTGCATTGGATAAAACAATATGGATTAGGGATACAGTGAAATGGTTTGGGAAGTGAATGAATGACCAACCTCAATGAGAATTTCTTCATGGTTCAGTGTCACCAAGGCAGGTCTCCAGTGGATTAACCTTGGTCTCTGTACTTAGCTTTGTGTTAATTAACATTTTTTTTTAAATCAATGACTTGGGTAAAGGCACAGATGGTATTATCATAAAATTTACAGAAGACACAAAGCTATAAAATATAGCTAACATAATGGAGGATAATGTCACTATCCAAAAATATCTTAGCAGTTTGAGTCTAACAAAATAAAACTGAAGAAGGATAAATGCAAAGTATAGCATTTGGGTGCAAATATCAACCTCAGAAACACAAGATAAGGGATTCATGGATAAAGAACAGCTGTTCTGAAAAGGGTCTGGAATTTTTAGTGGCTTACATTCTCAATGTGTCGGCACTGTGATGTTATTGCCAAAAAAATATGCTAATGCAGTTTTAGGATAGATGTGCAAGGCCATAATTTTCAAGAATTGGGAGTTAATAATACCAATTTACTACAACTTTCCAGAACTCATCTGGAGTAGTGTTTTCAGTTCTGGATACAGTGGCTTAAGAAAGGCATCGATAACCACTCCAAAGGTATGCATTCAAGATGGTGAACGAACTTGAATTCACAGCATATGTGGAATAATTAAAGAAACTGAGCATATTTAGTCTGAAAAAAAAAAAGAAAAGTCAAGGGTACATGAGATGCTTATTCAAGAATTAGAATGGTCATCATGTGGTGTTGGAGTTAGAAATGTTCTGGTTGACCCTAGGGAATAGAATTAAGAGCAATGAGTAAAAGTTACAAAAAATAAATAAATAAAAGCTTGTTGTCAGAGAAAGCTTTCCAACAAATGGAATTGTCCAAAAATGGACTGGTTTTCCAGCATATGTCATGAGTTTACCTCTTTGGAAGGCTAAACACAGAATCTCTATGCATTTGTTGGATATGTAACAGCAGGGATTCCTTTGTTTATGGATTGGATGAGATGGCCTCTGATGTCCCTTCCAACTCTCAAATTCTATGATGCTTTGATTTTAACAACACACATACACACACACACACACACACACACACAGTTTCTTAGGATAGTCCATTAAGAATAAGAATGTGAGAGACATGTATGATTATGCAAACATTGAAAACTGTATGATTCATTATATTTACTCCCATTTTTTTTCTTCCTGAAAGAAATACTAATGAATGAATTCCTACTATGAAGGTCACTTCTGTCTATGTACATTAGTTAAGTTGAGAAACATTCTGTCTCATTATATACCTGGAGTTTGAAAAGTAAAAAAAAAAAGTTCTAGTTAAGCTCATATTGATCATTTTAATGAGACTGGTTCTATATGTCAGCATTTACACAGCAGATTTCTTTTCCATGTAATGTATAAATTTTAGAAGCTCATGTAACATGTCATAAAATAAACCATCGAATAACAACAACAAGAAAGTCTACAATTCTTCCTTGATTGAGTATGGTGTTATTTGCCCATGATTTTGTCCTAAACTCTCTACAATAGTTAAAAGTTCTGAAACACACTGGGTCATTACCATTAAACATGAAAATAAGATGTCTTGTTGACAGATTCATATCATCTGTATAACATAAAAGACTCAGTGACTTACTTCATCTGTTTAGGAGATTTTCTTCATTCTTAACTCATCTTTCTTTTGAACTCAGAATGAAAACAGTTTTTTTTTTGCTGAACAGGCTATTATGAAGTCCTGCTTAACACTCTGTATTTTAGAAAAGAGAATAATGTCAGCTGGCTAGGGCATTTAATAATTCTTTTTTTATGCTTCCATTTGCCATCTGATATTTTATGACAGTATACTGATCACAAAGTAAAGTAAAATTTATAAACAAATCTTTAAACAATTTCCACAGTCTGTGTTTAATCAGAATGTTAATTCTGACAAACCTGGAACTTATTAGATTGGACAAATTACTAAGATTTATTAAACTGAACATTTTAAGCTGAGAAGATGATAAAATTTGTTTCAAGTGTCTACAAAACTAGCAAGAAGTACCAAAACTGAAATTAGCAGTCAGTGCTCATGACAAAATCATCTTGGTTTAAACTATGATTTTTAATACCAATTTCCAAATTTTAATCATAATAGTAATCAGAAATGTTCGACATATTTTGTTTGAAAAGGAAAAAAAAAACATTTTTTAAAACTGTAGTAGAATACATATAGGTGAAACACTAGTCATAATATTCCCCAATACATTCTCACTTAATTAAGCTAATCAAAGGGGATATATTTAAATTTGAACCAATATTATAACTCATATATGAAGGCTAGATGGGAGGGGAGACTTGAAATAGGTAGAGGAAAGGAGAAAAGGGAAGAGCAGAAGAGGGAAAGGCAGAACAGAAAAGAGGAAAAGAAAGGGGAAAGTAGGAGAAGGGAAAAGAGGAAAGATGAATAGGAGAGAATGTAATTCTTTGCATTACTAGTGCCTTCCTGTTATTTTTAATATAAATTGCTCATTTTTTCTTTGATTTTTAAAGCTTTGCACACAACTGGGCCCCCAAACTACATTTGCTGCCTCATTGGATGTTATTCCCACTTCTGCACTCTGCCATCCAGTCAAGTTCATCTTTTTGATATTAATCACAAACAATTTCCGTCTCACTTCTCCATGTCTCTGCACCAGCTGTCCCCCACGCTTGGAATGTATTTCCTCTTACTTTTCTTTACAGAATCCCTCTCTTCTCTTAAGGTGTAGCTCAAGAACAAATTTTAAAAATGAAATCTTTTTTGATCCACACAACTTCTAATGCCTCCCTCCAAAGTACTTTGTACAAATTCGTAATTATTAACTTTAGATTTGTGCTGCATATATATTTATGTATGGGTATTGTCTCTCATATTAGAATATAAGCTCTATGTGTATAGGGATTATTTCATTCTTAGTTCATTTTCACCAAGTCCTTGCAGTGTGCCTGGAATATAGTAGTTACCTAATAAATACCTGTTGTTGTACACATAACTTTTGACTCAGTGATACAATTACTATACCAAAGGAGACCAAAAAAAGATGAAAAAAGTCATATATGTACAAATATATTACAGTAGGTCTTTTTTGTTGTTACTATGATAAAAAAAATAGTAATCTAAGGGGGTGCCCATCCATTGGGGAATAGTTGAGCAAAGTGTGGTATGTGTATGTAATGAAATTATAAGGGATGAAGAAAGACAGTTTCAGAGAAACCCAGGAAGACAAATCAAGTGATACAAAATAAAGTGAGCAGAAACCAGGAAAACAATGAATACAGTACTACCATCATTGTAAAAAGAAACAATTTTGAAAGATTTATGAACTCTTATCAACACATTGATCAGTCTTGATTCAGAGGACTGATAATGGAGAATGCTATTCACCTGTCAGAAATATGATAGACTAATATGCAAAATAGGACACATTTTTGGACATGGAACATATGGTAATTTATTTTGTTGACTATGAGTTTTTCTTACAATGTTTGCATTTTTCTTTGTCATTTTCAACCTAGGGGTAGTGGTGAGGGAGGGAGAGAAAAAAATGTACATACCTGTTGATAAACTCATGCTTGATTAATGGGAGGCAGGGAATGCAATGTAAAGAATTTGATGGAATGGATAGTAGAAAGTGAGTAAATAAACATCAGACCAAAGAAATATAGTATTACCCTGGCTCTCATGCCAATCTCAATATTTTACATAGAGCTATTTATATTAGATCCCCATTGCTCTATGAAGCTAATATCTTTTTAGATGTGAAATTATAATTGGCAGCTTGATTAAATGAAATATATTTTAAAAGAGTAAATATTGCAAAAACATTTTTGTGTATGAGTAAAATTGTACTGGTCTGAAATAACGTATGGAGTAAAATTAATTTCACATACTACTCTGAATTTTCTTTGTACCATTAACATTTCTCTCTATTATATTATTATAAAACTTGCAAGAAGCTCTGAACTCAATATTTTCTAGATTGCATAGGCTTAATTGATGCCCCTGTTAGCAATATTAAATTATCATTTTATGGTGTGAGATAACCAGAATTCAAGATAGGGAAGTTTTTCATTTTGTAATCCTTTGGAATATGATCACTTTTAGGGAAAATATTAAGAAAGGTTGATTATTTCCTTTTTTACCCTTGGATTGGAGTGAGGAGATATTGTTGGAGTTAATTTATTTTACATTAATTGAGTTGACCCAAAGAATAATGTATTGTGAAGCCATAATGAAACAAAATATCATATAACAGAACCTACTTATTTGAAATCCATGTGTCAAAAAATTTTTTATCTATCAATTACATCTAAGAGTCTGGCATAAAATGAATTATAAATTTCTTCCTAAAATTCCCCACCTTTATTGAAAGTACTTAAAGTAGACCTCACATATATCAATCTATTAGCTTCACCTGCCTTACTGCATACCTATGTAACCCAATTATTTAGCATGCTTTGAAGAGCTCAATATTCCTTCATAAGTTTATAGGGCTTAAGTAAAAATCTGAGCATCAGAGAGACTAACAGTTTTCAAATGCTTCCATCCCTCACCTCCCTGTCTTGAAATCCTCTGCAATTGTTAATTGGATAGATCCTGAATTGGATGTCATTTAATCCAACACCTTCATTTTACAGTTGAAGAAAGTGAAGTTCAAGAATGTGAAGTTATTGTCCAGCATCAAACAAATTGGAAAAGACCAGAGGTGGAATTTGAATGCAGGCCTATTTGCTTGAGAATCAGTAGTCTTTTTACTCTGTCTCCTGGGAACCTGCAAAATTCTTTGAAATTTAATAGAATTTGAGAATTAGAAGAGGCTTTGGTGACTTGTCTAGTCAAATAGCCTCAAAAAATAGTCAATAAGCCACTAATTGAAGAACTCCAAGCTTTTGATTGTGGTGGTGATTTATTTATTTAGTTGTCTTTCCACATGAAAGACATCACATACATCTCTATTGAATTTCATCTCATTACATTTAGCCCAATACGTTTGCCCAGTGGTGACAAATATATCATCACTTCTCTGAGAACCATATTTAAATGTAAGTGGGAAATATTTAACAAAAAATAAATATACAGTAGAACATAGATTGTGCTAATATATAGTTTTATAAGTCAATATACTTCACACAGGGATGCTTATGTATGGTTTCCTTGCCTCCGTTTCTATTTCAGTTTGATATCACTGCCTTGGCCTATTAAGATTCTTTTAGTTCTTGAGTCTATTATCTAGATTCATTAAGATCTAAGTATGTAGCTCATCTGGGCCATATGACACAAATTCATCTGAAGGATCTATGTATTTTCTTACTATTTTCTTATTATTTTGGATATTAAGTCACCATTATATGCTTTGTTCTGATATTTCCAGTTCAAATGTCATTTTCATTGACTAAGAAGATAAAAGTTAAATAAAAATTGAGTAGCTCTGTATTCTCTCTTTTGCCGGTTTTCATCATCTCATTTACTCAAAACAAATGTCCTTTCCCTTCATTAATGTTCCTTTATCTTCCAACAGGAATCAGATCTGGAGATCTGGACTGCTTTTGGTATAAAAACTGTGGTGAAGAAAACCCCTTTATCTGTTTGTGAGACACATACACACACACACACACACGTATATGTATATATGTATGTGTGTATGTATGTATACATACATGCGTATACATGCATGTATATGTGTATGTATACACATAGTATATATGCACATATACATATATGTGTATGTATGTATGTGTGCATATGTGTGTGTGTGTGTGTGTGTGTTATAGGATTGTTCCATCTTCATATTGATCTGGTTACCTGACCTTGGTGCCATATTCTATATTATTTCTTTATAAAATATAAATTTCTTGGTGAGTTCCCTGTGCATCCACATTTGTATCTTTAAAAGCACACATACATGCACACAAACACACACACACACATTTATTCCTTAATAGAATTATCTTCATTTTTATCTTTAAAATATTTTTTCTTGATACTCTCTTCTTCCATTCTAATCCTTGACTACCTTTAGAGCACTTTAGTCTATGTGGATCAACTATAACTCCATTAACCACTTTGAAATTAATTTTTTCTGAAATCAAGAGTCAGTTTCAAAGTATGCTTATATTGATTGAGAGGAGAGAAGGATTTCTTCAGTCACAAACTGTAACAAGTAATGATCATCTTTTGAAAGGATTAGCATAATTTCTAGCAACCAATTCTTTTCTAGTACTGAGAATCAGATTCAAACATAAAATTTTCTCAAAGGATGCAAGTATCACCAAGGCAGGTCAAGAAGTTATTAGCAAAGCCCTTTCTTTCCCCCTCTCGTAATCTATACTATCATCTAGTTCAATATTGTGCACCTTTGCCACGCTTGTGATATTTTCCTCACTTATTTTCCCTCTCTCTCTCTCTCTCTCTCTCTCTCTCTCTCTCTCTCTCTCTCTCTCTCTCTCTTTCTCTCAGTAAATTAATATTTAAAACTAATTTATTCTGTGTGATAAATTGTACTAAGCACTGGGGATAATTAGAGTAAAAATGATAAAACCAACAATAATAACAATAATAATAATTTATGTAACATAAGGTTTTCAAAGTGCTTTGCATACCTTATTTCATGTAACTATTCAATGAGGGAGATAGTATTATTATATCAAACTCACATTATAGGTGAAGAAGCTGAATGGAGAGCATAAATGACTTATTTGGGGCCTTACAGCTTTTAACTAAGTTAATATTCAAAATTCAAGTATTTCTTTTTAAAGTCATCTAACACCATTAAAAATATAAAATCCAGGGGCAGCTAGGTGGTGTAGTGAGTAGAGCTCTGACCATGGAGTCAGGATGATCTGAGTTCAAATCCAGCCTCTGACACTTAACACTTACTAGCTGTGTGACCCTGGGCAAGTAACTTAACCCTGATTGCCTCAGTATATCTACATCTATATCTACATCTATATCTATATCTATATCTATATCTATATCTATATCTATATCTATATCTATATCTATGTCTATGTCTATGTCTATGTCTATGTCTATGTCTATGTCTATATCTATATCTATATCTATATCTATATCTATATCTATATCTATATCTATATCTATATCTATATCTATATCTATATCTACATCTATATCTATATCTATATCTATACCTATACCTATACCTATACCTATACCTATACCTATACCTATATTATATCTATATCTATATCTATACCTATACTATATCCTATATCTATATCTATATCTATATCTTATATCTATATCTATATCTATATCTATATTCTATATCTCTATTATATCTACTATCTATATCTATATCTATATCTTATCTATATCTATATCTATTCTGTATCTATATCTATATCTATATCTATATCTATATCTATATCTATATCTATATATACCTTATCTATATCTATATCTATACTATATCTATATCTATACCTATATCTATATCTATATCTATATTATATCTATACTATTATATTATATCTATACTATATCTATATCTATATCTATATCTATATCTATACTATACCTATACCTATACCTATACCTATACTATACCTATACTATACCTATACTATACCTATACCTATACCTATACCTATACCTATACCTATACCTATACCTATGTCTATGTCTATATCTATATCTATGTCTATATCTATGTCTATGTCTATATCTATATCTATATCTATATCTATATCTATATCTATATCTATATCTATATCTATATCTATATCTATATCTATATCTATATCTATATCTATATCTATATCTATATCTATGCTATGCCTATATGCTATACTATATCTATATCTATATCTATATCTATATCTATATCTATATCTATATCTATATCTATATCTATATCTATATCTATACCTATATCTATAGCTATATCTATATCTATATCTATATCTATATCTATATCTATATCTATATCTATATCTATATCATCTATATCTATATCTATATCTATATCTATACTATACCTATATCTATAGCTATAGCTATAGCTATATCTATAGCTATAGCTATAGCTATATCTGTGTCTATGCCTATGTATATGTCTATATCTATATATTTATATGTGTACACACACGTATATACACATGTATGTATGTATGTATGTATGTATGTATATGTGTATATAAAATCCAGGAGAGAACCTTCCCTGAAGGAAATTATATTCCGGTATAATAAGGGTTCTTAAATAATCCACAGGATGGAAGTTATGGACATTTAAAAGCATATGATTTTTATTTTGATGACCAGATTTCAATATAATTGATTTCCTCTATAAAACTAAGTGTTTTTTTTTCATTTAAAATATTCTGGAAAGGGGATTTATGGCTTCATCAGACTGAAAAAGGCATGTATCACACATGAACATAAAATTAAGAAACTCTATAAAATGGAGAGAGAAAACATATAAGGGAATGAGAATGAGGGAGAAATACTTTGGTTCATAAATTTGACACACCATGTCCAGAGAAATGGCAGTTTTGATTTGATTATGATTCTAGAAGTAGAAGGGGGTAAGAGAAGTATCTATAAAATGTGGTAAAAACTGCTGGTAAGAAAATAATTGGACATTGAAGACATGACTTGAGCTAATCTGAAATAGGAGGCTGCTGGCAGAAATCTAAAATCTGAAATAGGCCTGCTCACCAATTTAGGAGGGAGAAGAGGAGTTTAACAGATTAAAAGGTTTAAGATTTCAGGGTATAATTCTTATTCTGGACTGCAAGGTACTTATAGTTAGCCTTGGAATAAAGTGATCTGCTGATGGTCAGTAGTATAAAAAAGTAACAAAAACACTTCTCTTTTATCTCAATTCATGTTTCCTTAATTTAATCTCTCTCGTGCTTTCCCATGTGATCCTTGAGTTTCCTCACATGATTACTCAAATTGATCTTATGTATCAGAGTAGATGTTAATTTGATTTAGAGCATTTTGTTGAGTTATTTCAAAAATCCCTTAACATGTCTTCCTCAGAAATCAATGTGGGTTCATAAATTACAATTATTTTGTTAGTGGTCTTTTTTTTTTCAAATTCACATTAGTGTACCTTCATCATACATGATGATACCTGCCACATTACTCTCTTAACTTGCCTTTTTCTCTTGAATAAGTTCTGCCCAACTAGAATCATGGTCCACTCATGGCTTTATAGGCTCAGGCTTCATCAATGCCTATGAGATGAACTTTGCTTTCTTTTCTTAGAACTTTTCATTCCTCTTTTTTATTGCCAAAAGAGTGGACATTTATAAATAACCATTTGACATTATCCTGAGTTTTAACACTGATTTTTCCTTGAATTTTGAGTTCTCAGGGTCTCAATTGTGTCTCAAATCCTTTCCAATTACTTTCTAGCATATATAATATTTATTTATTATATATTATGTGTCTATACCCATGATGGTACATGTGTATATAAGTGATACAAGGACCAAGTATTAAAGAGAAGGAAGAAACAGACCATGTCTATCTACTTGGTGTAATATATTAGGCCAAATAGACATGGTCAGTCTCTTATTTCTCTGTAATTCTTTGGTCTTTTATTTTTATGATAAGATAGATAAATAGAAGGAAAAAAGTAGGAGACCATACAAAAGGGAAATTGAATTCAAAGAAGAGATAAAAGTGGGGAGGAAGCAGATAATAAATAACCATAAATGATGATGAGGCAGAGAGAGTGAGTATTACAAGGGGTTATATAATATCTCTCTAATGAATTAAAATAATTCCATTAGTGGAATTCAAATCCCTTGAAGAAGGAGAATATCTCTCTCTCTAATGAATTAAAATAATTCCATTAGTGGAATTCAAATCCCTTGAAGAAGGAGAATATCTCTATCTTTTGAGGGTGAAAGGGCTATGTATACCTTATTTTTTGTGCATTCCTTTGCACATTCAAAATGATTGCAAAATTGAATAATAATTAAAATAATGATTTTTAAATAAAGCATCTTCTAGGATAATAGACAGGAAATAAACATCAACGATCTGGCCAACACTTCCCAAATGGTTAGAATTCTAAATATATGTGGAACAACTCTGAAAACAGAAGTGCAATCTATGCAATTAATGTCCTTCATAATTTTTCCTTCAGCAGCTGTTAATAACACTCTCCAACAAAGTAGACCTATGTGCCAGAATATCCTAAGATTTGTGGTATATGTCCTAGGGAGGTACTTGAGGAACATAGAATTCAAGTGATAAACCTGGTGCCTATCCAAGAAGTGATTAATTTCAGGACTTCTTGACTCTAGGACCACCCATGTATCTAAACATCAAGTTATTATTATTTTTTTAATTGTAATATTCCTGGCTGGAAGGATGAATGACCTATGAATATACAACTTTCAGTCAGGCTGCATGACAGATAGCAAAGATTCCTCTCCCATCATGAACCCATAAGGCCAATGGTATCATTCTACTTAACCCCAAATATTTGGATGAGCAGCCAAATCCAATAAATTAATTTCAATGAAAATGCATAAAATGAATGGGGTCATGGGATCACATACTTAGAGCTGAAAGGAAAGATTAGGGTAATCTAATTCAATTCTCCATAGACACTGTGACCCCATAGAAACTTGTGATATCAAGTGGCTTACCCAAAGTGACACAAGCAGTAAATGAAAGGCAGGATTGAGATTCAGGTCATCTGATATCAAAGTCCATGAACGTTCCACTATACCATATTGTCCATTTGGTATTTTTCAAAGGGGTTATGGCTCGATATTTGGTTACAGAATGACAGAAAGTTAAAGCTTGAAAGGCCTTGAGCATCGTTTGGTCTTTTTTTCAATTCACAAATAAGGAAATTGAAATCCAGAAACATTAAAAGACTAGCGGCAAATCTAGTTTAGCAATTCAGTTCAATATGGATTTAGTAGTTGGCAAGAAGCAACTTTAGCTTTTTTTTTTACATATTTTATTGATTTATTTTGATTTATCACCAATCACTTCCATATGCTTTAGAGTTTAAAATTTTTCTCCCCCTTCCTCCCCAAGACGGTGCACAAGATGGCCATACATTTATATTCCTATTAAACATATTTTCACATTAGTGAAGTTGTAAGTAAAAATTAAAACCAACAGGAGGAACCATCAGAAAGAGGAAACAAAACTCAACAGAAGAGAAAAAAAAAAGATAGCGATTCAACTTTCACAGTTATGATTAGTATCTGTGTCTTTTTCTCCATCCTTTTTTCCCCATTTATGCTTTTCTTTCTCCTCTCTCCCTTCCCCCCATCACCAGTACTTTGCTTTTGACCACCTCCTTCAGTCTCTCCTCCTTTCTATTATCCCTCCCCTCTTCCCTTTCCCCACTGCTTCTTCCCTCCCTTCCCTCCCCCCTCCCCTTTCTTTCCCCTTTTCCCTCCTGCTGCCCATAGGGCAAGTTAGATTTCCATACCTAACTGATTATGTTATTCTTTTCTTGAGCCAAATCTGATGAGAGCAAGGTTCAAACAATACTCACCCCCCTCCCTTCTTTACCTCTGCTGTAATAGGATTTTCTGTCTTTTCCTGTACTGTAATTTAACTTTGTCCCCCTCCTCCTTTCTCAGTACATTTTCTAATATCAGAGTAATCCACTTACTTGGATCTATTTAACCGACTTGATTAGATTTTTTTTATCATTACATCACAGTCAACTAATATCCACCCCCTTTATGTATATATACTCCTTTAACATGGTGTAATAACAATACTGTTCTCAAGAGTTGCAAGTGTCATCTTCCTTTGTAGGGATGTAAACAGTCCCCCTTGTTAACAACACTTTGTGTATTTCTGTCCCATTTACATTTTTATGTCTTTCTTAAATCTTATACTTGAAGATCAAATTTTTTGTTGAGCTCTGGTCTTTTTATAAAGAAGGTTTGGAAGTCTCCTATTTTCTTGAATATCCATCTCCTCCCTTGAAGAATCATGCTCATTTTTGCAGGGCACTTGATCCTTGCCTGAAATCCAAACTCCTTTTCCTTATGGAATATCATGTTCCACACCCTGTGTTCTTTTAATGTAGAAGCTGCAAAGTCCTGTGTAATCCTGACTGTGTTTCCCTGATATTTAAATTGTTTCTTTCTGGCTGCTTGCAGCACCTTCTTTTTCATCTGGTAATTTTGGAATTTTGCTATTATATTCTTTGGTGTTGTCAATTTGGGATTTCTTTCAGGTGGTTACCAGTCGATTCTTTCTATGGTTATTTTACCTTTTGGTTCTAGGACTTCAGGGCAGTTTTCTTTTATGATTTCCTGGAAGATACTGTCCAGTCTCTTTTTTTTTCAGCATGATTTTCAGGTAGTCCAATGATTTTTAAATTGTCTCTCCTAGATCGATTTTCCAGGTCTGTTGTTTTACCAATGAGGTATTTTATTTTTTCATCTATTTTTTCATTATTTTGTTTCTGTTTGACTGATTCTTGCTCTCTCATAGAGTCATTAGTTTCCATTTGTCCAACTCTAGTTTTTAACAGATTGCTTTCTTATGTTAGTTTTTGTACTTCTTTTTCAATTGGCCAATTGTATTTTTAAGGGATTTGTTTTCTTCAGTGTACTTTTATCAGTTTGCCAATTGTGTTTTTTAGGGACTTGTTTTCTTCAGTGAACTTTTTTTCCAATTGGCCAATTGTATTTTATAAGGACTCTTCTACCTCTCTCATTAGACTTAAAATCCTTCTTGAGCTCTTTTAAGAAGGCTTTTTGGGCTTCAGACCAGTTCATTTTCCCTTTTGTTGTTGCGGATGTGGGCTTGTTGACAATGTTGTCCTCTTCAGAACTTCTGTCTTGATCTTCACTCTTCTCATAATATAAATGTATGGTACATTTCTTTTTACTCATGGTGTTTCTTTATTCCCTGGCCTTTAAAGAAATTGAGCTCTCCTGCTGGGAAACAGAGAGCACTGACCCAAGCTTCTTGTGTTGGGAACCTAGGTCTTGGTCACTGGCTTTGTGTGCTGGAACCTCTTATGTCTGCAATTGGAAGCTGTAGAGTTCTGGCAGCTTACCTCATGTTGGGCTGGAATCAGCAGGGTTGGAACTTTCAGGAAATTCTAGGTTGCCTGCTATTCCTTTCCTTTAGCTTTCTTCAGCTCCTTTTAGATGTGTGCTGCAGGGTGTTTATCTGCCTGGGGCCCCTTTAGTGCTGTCTCCCTCATTTCTGCTAATGCACTGGGGGATTCCTTTGTGGTAGAGTGCCAAGGCACCTGGTGGTTTTCTGAGCTGGTTACCACTGGTTCCCCCTGCCCTCACTAAGGCACTTGGAGGTCCAGGTGTTGGTGTTTGCCTGCTCTACCACCTGGGCTTCAGAATCTCTTCCCGGTTGACAGTTGAAGGTTCCAACAGCTTACGTGGTGTTGGGCTGGAATCAGCAAGGCTTGGACTTTAGGAAGACTTTAGCTTGCTTTCTTCAGCACTTTTCAGATGAATGCTGCAGGGTACTTATCTGCCTGGGGCCTTTTGTAGTGTTGCTTCCCTTATTTTTGCTGAGGCACTGGGAGACCCATTTGCTGGGCTGCTGAACTGCTGCTCCCCATCTTTCTTATAGTTCAGGTGTTCCAGGGTTTTTTTCTGGAGTCATATTTTCTGGGTTTTCAGAGGTTGATAGGGGAGAGTGAAAGCGACTACCTTTTTATTCTGCAATCTTGGCTCCTGGGAAGTGGAAGTCCCAACTTTAGCTTTTGAGTCTAGGGCTCCTACTGCCCACACCATTATTACTTTCTCAGCAAGTAACAAGGGAGAATAAGGCTTAAATTAATGATTTAAGGAATTTCCTTAATACGAGGATTTTCCAGTATTAAAGTCAGTGACCTAGATTTTATATTCAAAAGTCTCATGATTAAGATGGAAATACCAATAAAATTACAACTGTCTCTAATTATTTCTCCACAATAGTCAACAATAAATAGTCTTAGAAAATGAATTTTTTAGTAAATTTAATAGAAATTCAGTGTATAGGTCCTGGAGGGAAAAAATAATGACCTCTGTTATTCAAGGATTTTCTCAAGCTACAGTCTATTCATGTAAGGAGAGGTGAATTTTGATACAACAAAAGAAAATGATGTTGGATATGGAGAACTTTCCTTATAGTCAGACAATAGGATAAATGATGGGAGAGACTGAAGAATCTCTTGGAAACCATAAGTGTTAGGATGAGTCAGGGTTAGAACTATGTCATTTGGTGAAATTGCTTTCTAGCCTAGACACAATGCAGTTCTAGAATTTAATTAGTTGAAAAACAGAACCTTGAGTCCTCACCAATCCCCACCATGGGCACTTCTATGTGTCAGCCCATCTTTTTTTATGATCCAACATGTCAACTTACGGATGACATATTTTATGCCACGTGTATTACACAATTCAGCCTTGATAATATTAAAGCAGATTACACCCACAAGTCTGCTTTTTCCTTTGCAGCTTAACCATTTTAAAATTTATTTTACTCATAAATAAAATACAATTTCTTTAATAAATAAAATACAAATTTACAAATAAAAAGTATTTATTTGTTGCATCTGCTTAAGATATATAAACAGATATGGATAAACTATTCAGCTGGATAGCATAGTTTTTGGCTAAGAGGAAGGTTTCATACCCTTTGGTTTTACTAGTCTGGATTCCTTAAAGTGGTTACATAGCTTGCTTTTAAGGGTCTATAAGATATTCTGGTGCTCTATGCAACTAGCACAATGTCATCCAGAGAATTAATCATCTATCAATGGTGACAAGCTTGAAATGGATCCCTATAACTACATACTGATATAGAAAATGATACATTTACATGATGTGCGTTTTATAGTATTTTTTATTTATTTTGATAAATATTTCCCAACATTTTAATCTGGTTTAGGCACCATTTAGGCTTTTTTGCTGATTGAGAGTTTGACACTTCTAATCTAAATACCTTTATCATCTATAGACAATCTCTTTTCAATTCTAATTTTGCACACTATCAATGACAGTAAAAACTTTCTTTATTATGTAGCACAACCTAGAAATATTTTGCAAATACAGTTCAAAAATCTATCAGTACTAAGATGTAGCAATAATGATAATAAATCACTCGTGGTTTGTAAGTGTCCTTTTTTTTTTCCAAACACCTTGTGAAGTCTGGTATAAATATTTTCACCTCACTTGAAGGATAACATAATTGAGGTTCTGAATTGATGGTATAAATCTATGGTGATACAACAAATTGTGGGAGGCAAGATCTAAATCCAGGTCTCCCGACTTCATGTCCTGGTGACTTTCCACTTAAACAAATTCCCTTGATTACCAGAAAATGGGCAAAAAGCAGAAGAAAAGACAAATAATTAAATACATACCTGAATAAATACATAAAATAATGGTTTCATGAAAATGGTTAGAGTGATTAACCCTCTTTCCTTAAGAAGTCATTTTAGAACACCTGTGTGACTGACAACTCCCTTTTTCGTATTACCCTATTGGAATCTCCAGGCCTATATAACATGTACTAGGGACCACCTTCCTCCATGGACATAACCTTCAGGAAGGTTAACTAATAATAATGAAAACAACAACAACCACCTTCACTATTATATAATACTAATTATACTAACAATGATATTGATTAATAATAACAATGATAATATCTAACATTTATATAACTCGTTAAGGTTTTCAAAGTGTTTTACATTTATTATCTGATTTATCACTAATTCTGTGAGGTAGATGGCTATTCTGATTATACCTATTTAACAAATGAGGAAACTGAGATTGAGAGTAAATAAGTAACTTGACCAACATCACAAGGCTTGTAAATGTGTAAGTCAGTATTTGAATTCAATGCTTTCTTACTCTAAACCTGTCATTTTATCCACTCTGCTATGAGCTGCCCTATGTCACCTTCCAAATTCCTATGTCACTCCCATTGTGTGTCCAACTTGCTTCCCTTCTTTATGGGTGATGGATGATTTGGGGCCAGAATATGTAAGAATGGTATAGGCTTCTCAACATTATTTTAAACTTACATGAAATTAGCCATACTTTGAGTACAAGCATCAAGGCAGGTTCATTAAAAAACAACAACAGCAACAACAAACATTGATAAGAATGTGCCTTCAATTTAAATTATTCTATCAAAGAACTTAAAATGTAGATCATCACATGTAATAGTATACTGTAATCACTTATCTATATGTTATCAATGGTTTCCATCTGGTTTAGAAAATACTCCACAACCTCATTTTAAAATAATTTAGTAAGATATTTCTCTATATGCATTACATATATATAAACCTTAATCTCAAATAAATAAATCCATTTGGAAGAAAACAAAATAATTAATGGAACCCAATTCACAACTTGTTCTTCATGAAAACGTAAAAGTCTTTTATGTCTATTAGTAGTAAATTGCCTAAAATCAATCTACACTAAAAAGAAAACACATTGAAAAAATGAACTTTTACAGAGGAAAAAATTACAACCAAACAAGATGGAAAACAGAGGTCTCATTCAGATGTAATTTAGGAAGGAATAAATTCCTCAAATAAAACTTTAATGATGAAATGCAGTAGTCCTATTGGGCATAAGGATAATGAGCATGGGAAAAGGAGCAAAAAATGAATAGTGTGCTCTAGTGATAGAAAATGATCACAGAAACTTCCACATAGAAGAAAAATTAATAGCTCACTCAAGGGACATTAATGTCATGTGCTCTCAAAAACAGGAAAAAGTCTAGACAGATAGTTACAGTTACTGGATTCATTTTTAAAATTCTATGAGGATGTGATTAGAAAAAAATGCAGATTTGAACCACTTACCAGTGACCTGGTATATATTATTTTTTAAACATTTCATGTTTAATGAGGTGAGGACTTAAATCATTGATAAGTTTTCACTTACTTTGTTGTTGTTGTTGTTGTTAAAGATAAAGAAATCACCAATGTCCAAAATATTCCCCTGACTACATGGTAGTAATGCTACAGTTTTTACCAGTTCCATAGCTGCTCACTTTTTTTTTACTAGTGGTAAGATAATCATCTTCAAAACTAAAATTAAGATTCATCAAGGGAAACATGGCTCCAATATGATGGAAAGATAAGTAGCAGAGAATAAACCACACACAATCATTAAAATAAAATATACAAGGTAAATATCAGATGTTATACTTTGGAGGATATTGGGAGGAAATCAAATATCATTGGAGAGGGAAGGAACTTTAGTGGTCCCAAAAACACATTGGTCTTATCGAATCACAGGATGACAGGGACATTAGAGGTCATATAATCTAATCCCCCTTACTTTAAAAATCATAAACAGTAACCCATAGAGACTAGGTGACTTTCCCAATGTCACATAGACAGTGGTGAATGGCAGAAACAATGCTGGAAACCATACCCTCCAACTCCACATCCAGTACCATTTCATTGTGCCATGCATGCCACTTCCTCGATATTAATTGGTTAAGTGCAGAAGTCAAGCAATATCAATATATATAGGTTATATAGTTCAGAGTTATGACCTTGGAGTCTCTATATCCTTAATGGTCTTAGATTCTGGCCAGTTATTTCACTCTTAATCTTCAGTATATTCATCTATAACATGAGACAAAGAATATTTGCTCTACTAGACTCTTAGAGCTATAATAGTTTCCAACACTTTCTATAGTCATTTGTATATTTTTCTATGAAATAGAAATTGAATTTGCTGCTGTTAACAATGGAAAAACTAGGTTGTAGAATAATTGGTTTCTTTCCTGTACAAGAAGAAGAGAAGTAGAAATAGTAGAAATAATAGTAGTAGTCGCTACTTATACATTTATGTAATATTTTAACATTTCCAAAGCATTGTACCTATAAACATTTTATCCTCATCACCACCCTGGGATGTAATTATTTATTAAAATATTATATTCTTTATCTCTTATTTGATCATAAACTCTTCCCTTACCCATAAATCTGATAGGCAATTTTCCCCATATTCCCTTAAATTGTTTTTGATATCACCCTTTATGTCTAAATCATGTGCCCTTTTTATTCTTATTCCTATTTTATGAGGAAACAAAGGCTGAGAAGTTGTTACTTTGCTCATATTAGCATCTGAGACCTGAACTCAGGTCTTCCTGACTTCAAGTCTACACTCTTATCCATTGTGCCACAACTCACATTGGATAAAGCATCTTGATCATGTCATGTCATTATTAGATTCCCCACTTGGACCTTGGAAAGAACTATGCATAAAGGGAAGAAAAGAGTAATTGAAAAAGAAACCTTTACAGTAATTTGCATCCATTCAATGGTGAAACAGTAGAATTAAAGATACCATAAGGATTAGCACATTGTTGTTCGTTCATTTTACAGAAAACACTCTGTATCCCTTCAGCTCTAAGTCATATGGTCCTGTGATTGTTGATTGCTGAAATGACAGGTTTACTACATCATGGTCCAACTTGTCCATGGATGGACATCACTTGGTAAAGTGGGGTGAGCCTTGGAATAACTGACCAGGAGGTCAATATTTGACAATGACACGTAAGGGTCAAGTTTCTCCAAAGAGAACACATGGTCTTAAGAATTCTATTGAAAATATGTGTAGTGAGACATCCAATTGAGAAAATTCCTTGTCCCAAACTTTATATTGTCAGTTTAGATACTCCATGTGGTTTCTTAACATTTTGAATTATTAGCAATATGACATACTTTTGGATTAAGATCATATTTCAACTATTTGATGTATGTGTGCTTTGACTGATATGGTAAATTTCTAGTGATATAGATCAAAATCCTCACTCTCCCAACCCTCACTTCAGTGCTTCCTCAGTTTGCGTGGCTCTTATCTATCTCCTTCTTTACATTTACTATTGAGTGGGGTTCTATGCATTCCCTCCACTTCCAATTCTTTGCCAACACAGGAAGAGCTGCTAGAAGTATCTTTGTATGTATAGGTCAGCTTCCATTTTCTTTGATCTCTTTTGGATGCAGACCTAGTCAAAATAGTGCTGAGTCAAGGGTATGCACCGTTTTATGGTCCTTTGGGCATAGTTCCACATTGTTCTTCAAGTGCTTCAAGTGCAGTTCACAATTCCATCAGCAGTTCATTTTTGTCTCTATTTTTTCCACATCCCTTCCAGCACTTGCCATATTCCTTTTCTATCATTTTAGCCTATCTTGTGGTGATACCTCAGCATTGCTTTTATTTTCATTTCTCTAATCATTAATGATTTAGAGTATTTCATATGACTTTTAATAGCTTTGATTTCCTGTCCTAAAGCTCATTGTTCATATTTAATCAATTATGAATTAGGAAATAACGCCTTTATTAGATAAGCTTTTCATAATTTTCCCCCAGTTTCCTAGTTTCTAATTTTGGTTGCATTGGTGATGCAATTTTTTAAAATACAACATAGTCAAAATTATCCATTTTATCTCCTGTGCTCCTCTTTATCTCTTATTTGATCATACACAGTTCCCTTCCCCATATATATGATAGGTAATTTTCCCCATGTTCCCTTAAATTGGTTATGATATCACTCTTTATGTCTAAATCATGTACCTATTTTGATCTTATCTTGCTGTGTGGTTTGAGATGTTGGTCTATGCTTAATTTCTGCCATACTACTTTCTAGATTATTCAGCAGTTTTTGTTGAATACTGAGTCCTTGTCCCTAAAACTTGAATCTTTTGGCTTATTAAATGCTATATTACTATTGTCACTTACTTCTGTATATTGTGTACTTTATTAAATTGTTTGATCTCTTTATTTCTTATGCAATACCAGATCGTTTTGGTGATTACCTCTTTGTACTATAGTTTAAGATCTGTCCTTTTCACATTTTTTTTCATAGATTCCCTTGACCTTTTTTTCTTCCACATGAATTTTTAAATTTATTTTGATTTATACCATATTTCTTTGGTAGTTTGATTGGCATGGCACTGGAAAAGCAAATTAATTTAGGCAGTATTGTCATTTTTATTATATTGGCTTGGCCTATTCATGAGCAATTAATATTTCTCCAATTACTTAGATTTATGTTAATTTGTGAAGAGGCAGGGAAGTAATGATATTGTTGGATGATAAAAATGATGGATACACATCATGAAACAGAATCCACATTTCAAGGAGCAGCTAGTTAGTGTATTGAGCGTGATGTTTGACATCAAGATGTTGTTGTTGTTCTTATTATTCAATCATTTCAATTATCTGACTCTTTGTGACCCCATTTGAGGTTTTCTTGGCAAAGATACAGGTTTGCCATTGCCTATTCCAGCTCATTTTACAGAAGAGGAAACTGCAGAAGACAGGGTTAAATGACTTACCCAGGGTCACATAGCTACCAAGTATCTGAGGCCAGATTTGAACTCAGGGAAGATGAGTCTTTCTGACTCTATGCTTGGCATTTTTTTTCACTCTGCCCCCTAAGAAACCTGAGTTCAAACCTTCTCTCAGATATTGCAAGCTATGTTATTCTGGACAAATCTTTTAGCCTCTCTGTTACAGTTTCCTTATCTTTAAAGTGAAAATAACAATAGAATCTGATTCACCAGGTTGTGAAATTATATGCAGCAACATATATGAAACACTCCTAAAACCTTAAAGCATTAATTATGCTCTGGTTCTGCTACAGTTAACCTGTGTAACCTTAGGCATATTAATCAACCCACTTGGGAACTGAGTTTTATCTTCTAAAAAAAAGTGTGGGTTAGGCAAGATGGCCTATAAGATCCCTACTTGTTTTAAGTCAATATTCTAATAACGTTTTCACACTATGTTCTGCCCCTCCTCTATACTTTCCAAAATGTCAGATTTCTTAGTTATGATTGTGATGAGATCCAATACAAGAAGTAAAAAGCTTAATTCCATTTAGGGGTGTTATTTCATTATTTATGAACCTCCTAATAATTGGCTCTTACAATAAAGTCATATTTTCATTCTTCATATTAGCAGTTCCTGATGTTAAAAAAAAAGCATCTTTGCAGGTTGTTTTGATACATTTGTAATTTTCTGAGGTTATTAAAATAAAAAACAAAAACAATGGCCAGTCAATGCATAATATCATGAATTTTAGGAAAGTGATTTTACTGTAATTTAATAATTTAATGGAAAAAATATTTCAAAAGAAAGGATGCAGAAGTACTATATGTTATGGTTCACTTAGCTTGGCATATTGAATAATTTTATTAGGACTTAAGAAAGGTGAGGTTAAAGAAACAACATTAACTAACTATTTACAGAGATATTTTTTAATAGAGGAAATGTATTTATGAACAATTATGGAGCAGAGGAGTAGAAAGAGAAAAGACAAGTCTAGGTGATCTGCAGAGCATGTAAATCATTGGAAAAAGAGCAATGTTCATGGAATATTTTTGGAAAAATGGTTGATTATCATAAAATAATATTAAAAAGAAACCATGCAGAAAGGCTAAACAAAATCACTAAAATGTTATTTTTTTAAAGGAAGGAAAATTTTTGAGTGAAGATGCAAGAAAGCCTATCAGTTTTTTCCTCCTTTTCCTTCATCTTATCACATGAAAGCTTGATGGAGAATACTGTGTGACTAATATCAGAGAGAAAGGAAAGGGGAACTATAAATGTAAGTAGGTTGCTACCTACTTGAAGTGTATTAGCCTCTGTTTGACTGGGAAGATACTTATAGGCAATACATGAAATCAAGGAGAGCCAAGATGGGCTGATTTTCCTTAATGTGGTACTTAGATTCTTCCTATGGAGTTAATTTTATTGACAAGAAAGAAAACAAGAGAGCTGGCTAAAATAAGGCCTATTGTAATGTCAGAGCTAGACAGCTCTAGAGAATGTGGTTTACTGAATGGATTTATTTGTGTTCCTTTGCATTGTATATGCCACTAGTTAGAACCTTTTGCCTCAGGCTGTTCTATAACCTTCTCCAGATGGATCTTGTGTACTGACTACAAAAAATCCTTCAGCAGTAGTGATTCTGTGTTACAAAGTCAGCAACAACCATATCTTTGATAAGACTATTTGAAATTAGGAAATGGTTTTATGAAAAAAAAAATAGATAAACCTTTGACTAATTTGATTTTTTTAAAAAAAGCAGTAAACAAAAATTATCAATCATAAAAGTGAAAAGAATAAGTGCGCCACCAATGAAGTTGAAATTAAAGCAATT
Source organism: Phascolarctos cinereus (assembly GCF_003287225.1). NCBI lineage: Eukaryota > Metazoa > Chordata > Mammalia > Diprotodontia > Phascolarctidae > Phascolarctos > Phascolarctos cinereus. The sequence goes on from NW_027555514.1 coordinate 251,633,869, forward strand.
ATTAGGAATTTTTTGAACTATTTATTTGCCAAAAATCTGACAATCTGAGTGAAATATATGAATATTTAAAAAAAACCAAATTGTTCAGATTAATAGAAGAGGAAAATAGAATACTTAACACTGTTTTAGTAGAAAAATTAAATAAGTCATCAATGGCCTTCCTATGAAAAAATCCACAGTACCAGAGAAATTTACAAGTGAATTCTACCAAGCATTTGAAGAACAATAAATTTCAGTTCTTTATGAACTATTTGAAAAAATAGGCAAAGGAGTCCTATCAAATCCATATTATGAAACAATTATGGTGCTTAAAGCTAAACCAGGAACATCAAAAACAGAGAAGGAAGACTATAGACCAATTTCTCCAATGAATGATGTAATTTAAAAAAAAAAAAAGTAAAATTACCTGGAACTGGATGAGAAAAGCATTACTGGATGAGCAGAATGCATTAGGTACATTATACACAATAGTAAATTACCACAGTAATCTGGTGCTTGATAAACCCAGAGATCCAATCTTTTGGGAAAAGAACTTACTATCTGATAAAAATTGCTAGGGAAATTAGAAATCAGATTGGCAGAAACTAGGCATAGACCAAGATCTCACACCACATACCAAGATTATGTCAAAGTGGAAAGATGATTCAAATATAAAAAATGATATCATAAATAAATTACAGAAATAAGGGGCAAAAGTATAATTTTATTGCATAACTTTCTGAAAAGGGACCATTTAATGTTTCTGGTTTTCTTCTTTTGGTTATGACGTTTTTATGTCTTCATACATGGGGAAAAAAATGTGGAGATCCCACACACAATTAAGAAATAGGTACATTCCTTTTTATTTCTATTCAGTTTTTTAATAGACTGCCATAATGTCTGACTTTTCTAAGTTTCTGTTCATCTCCTTGACTTCTTTTTCATATTTATTATGGTTAGACTTATCTATCTTGGAGAGGGGAAAGCTGAGTAAAGTTATCTGTATTTCATTTAAATTTTTCTTTAAAGATTTGCTTCTATGCCATGTGGTGTTTATATCTTTAGTATTAATATTACTTCATTATTTGTAGTTCTCTTTAGCAAGATATAATTTCCCACTTTATCCTTTTTAATTTGAACTATTTTTGATTTTGCTTTGTTGGAGACCATAATTACTACCTCTGCCTTTTTTCCTTCACTTCAAGCATAATAGATTTTTATACATCCTCTCCTTTTAGCTCTGTGTCTCAATAACAAAACCAATAGAAATCATATGGTTATCTCAAAAGATGCAGAAAAAAGCCTTTGATGAAATACAGCATCCTTACAGATTAAAAACAGTTTAGAGCCTACGAAAAATGGAACTTACCTTCAATTAAGCAGTATTTATCCAAAACCTTTAGCAAGCATTATTAGTAATGGGGATAAGGTACAAGCCTTCCCAACAAGATGAAAGATGAAGCAAAGATGCTCATCATCACTTCTAGTATTTAACATTGTATTAGACATATTAGCTACAACAACAAGAGAAGAAAAATAATTTAAAGGAATTAGAATAGGCAATGAGGAAATGAAACTATCTCTCTTTGCAGATGATAAAATATTATATATAGAAAGTCATAGAGAATTAACTAAAAAAAACTGCTTGAAATTATTTACAACTTTTCTAGAGTTGCAGAATAAGAAAATAAACTTTCTATATATTTCTACATATTACCACCAAAGTCTAATAGCAAGATACAGAGGAAGAAATTCCATTTAGAGTATCTGTATATAATATAAAATACTTTGGAGACTACCTTCCAAATATGAACACAATATAAAATACTTTCCACATAAATAAAATTAGATCTAAGCCACTGGAAAAAATATTAATTGCTTATGGGTAGGCCAATCCAATACAATAAAAATGACAATTCTACCTGAATTACTCTATTTATCCAGTGCCATACCAATCAAACTATCAAAAATACTTTTTAGTGCTGGAAATAATAATGACAAAATTCATCTGGAAGAACAAAAGCTCAAGGATTTCAAAGGAATCAATGGGGAAAAAATGTGAAAAACATAGCCTAGCTGTACCAGATCTCAAACTGTATTTTAAAATGGCAATTTTCAAAACAATCTGTTACTAGCTATTAAGTAAAGTGGTAGATCAGTGAAACAGATTAGGGTCAAATTACATTATAGTAAATGACCATAGTATTCTAGTATATGATAAGCCCAAAGATCCAAACTTTTGGAACACAAACTCATTATATGACAAAAACAGCTGGGAAAACTGAAAAACAGTGTGGTAGAATGTAGGTATAGACCAATATCTCATACTATATAGCAAGATAAGATCAAAATAGGAACATGGTTTACACATAAAGAGTGATATCATAAGCAAATGAAAAGGGTGTGGAATAGTTTATCTCTCAGATTTATGGATAAGGGAAGAATTCAGGACCAAAGAAGACATAAAGAGTATTAAAAAATTTAAAATAGATAATTTTGATTATATAAAATTAAAGAAAAAGTTTTTGCACAAAAGAAACCATGTAACCAAAATTATAAGGAAAGAGAAAACTGGAGGACTGTGGGGAATTGAAACAAGTATTTCTGATAAACATCTCCTTTCTCAAATATATAGAGAACTCAATCAAATTTTTCAGAACACAAGTTATTCCACAAATGATAAATGGTCAAACATATGAACAGGCATTTTTCAGGCAAAAAAAAAGCAAAGCTATGTATAGTTATATGAAAAAAATGTTCTAAACCACCATTGATTAGAGACACACAAATGAAAACAACTACCATCTCACACCTATCAGATTGATTAATATGAGAAAAAAGGAAAATGTTGGACATTGGAAGGGATATGGGACATTAGTGGGATAGGGATATTAATGCATTTTTGATGGAGTTGTAAATTGATTTAACCATTCTAGAAAGCAATTTGGAACTATACCCAAAGGGCTATAAAACTGTGCATATCATATGAACATTGGTAGGTCTATTTTCCAAAGACAACTGAAAAAAAGGGAAAAGGATCCATTCATACAAAAGTATTTATAGCAGCTCTTTTTTGTGGTGCCTAAGAATTGGAAATTGAAGGATGTCCATCAATCACAACATGTCTAAACAAGCTGTGGTATATGAGTGTAATGGAATATTAATGTGTTAGAAGAAATAACAAGCAGGTTGATTTCAGAAAAAACCTGGAAAGACTTACATGAACTGATACATAATGGAGTGAACAGAACCAGGAGAATGTTGTACACAATAAAGACTATATTGTTCAATAAAGAATTGTGAATTACTTAGGTATTCTTAGCAATACAATTATCCAAAAAAATCCCAAAAGACTGATCATGAAGCATATCATCTGCCTCCAAAGAACTGCTATTGTTTGAATACAAAGTGAAGCATGCTATATTTCACTTTCTTTCATTTTTTTCTTTTATTCAAGTCTTCTTCTACAAACTGATTAATATGGAAATGTTTTACATAAATGAACATGTATAACCTATGTCTGATTCCAATCTCACGGAAGGGGGAGAAGAGTGAGTGAGGGATAGACTTTAGAACTCAAAACTTTAAATAAAAATGTAAAAAAAAAAGAATTAACTGCTAACAGACAGAAAGGAGAGATCAGTGGATTGGCTCAAAATACCAGACATACAATCAAATGCATAAAAAAAAAATTCATACTAATCTATTGAAAATTAAAGGAAAAAAAAGCATTCGGACAGCACATTCATATAAATAAGATGGGCAGATCCTTCTTAATAGTTAATTATAAATGAATTCTGTTAACCAAAAGCCCCTTCAGACTGAAGATGCTGTATAGGTTAATGTATTTAGAATGAGCTTCAAGAATAATTTAAAGGAAAGGAAATTTGGAAGATCTAGTGGGCTGGACCAATAAGAAAAAAAAATTCATCCATTCAACCTTCAACATTTATGAATTGTATTTATATACATAAAAGTGTGCTTGAATGGAGAATGAAAAAAATATAATAGCCTGCTTCAAGGGATTCCAAATCTTGGAAGAGAAAAAGAAACAAACAAACAAACAAAAACCATTAATGGGTAGATAAAGGTCTTGAGGACACCACAAAGACAAAAGATACTGATTTGGCAGGATAGTTCTATATTGATAAAAGTAAGATTCAGCAGGAATTCTATTTTCCCTAAGCAGGGAGAGTACTAGGATTACCAAGGTTTGTGTTGCTGATTTGGTAATCTAACCACCCATACTAATTGGGCCAATTAGCTTAGGATCAAAGTCCAGGGTTGGGAACCTGATTCCTGAAGGCCACATGTGGCCTTCAAGGTCCTTGGGTGCGGCTTTTTGACTGGGTCCAAGTTTTACAGAACAAATCCTTTTATTAAGGGGATTTGAGTTGTGAAGTTTGGATTCAGTCAAAAAGTTATTTTTCAGAAATTGATTCGAGTAGGTAACATGATGTTCCTTTCAACTGTACAGTTCTGTGATTCTGTAACCTTAAATGTGATGTGGAGGGGAGGGTAGTTTAAGTAATTTTATGGATGGTAAATGTGGCTACAACAAGGGTTATATTCATTATGCAATTACTCAATCTCTACCTTAAGGGAAATCTAATTGATATACTTTGACTGAATGTTGGTCACAGGATCCATGTTTTCCATCACTTCAAAGACAGACTCCTACATTCCTGCTACCATCTTGAATCAAGGTAATTTAGGGAAAGCGGATGACTAACATATTCTTCACTGTGCATATGTAATTCCAAGGGAACTGTATTACAAACCGAGAAGTACATAGCAGAAAAAAATATTGTCTGTGAGTCAGTTAATTAATCAACAAGAATTGATGATGATTTCTAGGTGCCAACGCACTCTGCTAAAATACGAAGGCAAATCCTCTGCCCTGGAGCTTAAAGTGGGAGGTGATGAGACACAATGGAAAGAATGATGGCTGCAGAGTTAGAGGAGCTGGCTTCAAATTATGCCTCTTCTGATGCTACTTGAGTCAAATTAAATGAGACAAAATTACCTCTCTGACCCTCAATTTTCTTGTTTTTTTGTTTGTTTCTTTTTGGCTAGGCCATGGGGTTAAGTGACTTGATTCACACAACTACTGAGTGTTATGTGTCTGACGCTGGATTTGAACTCAGGTCCTCTTGACTCCAAGTCTGGTGCTCTATCCATTGCACCACCTAGCTGGCCCTGACCCTTAGTTTTCTCATCTGTGTAATAAATGGGTTAGAATAGATGACCTCAAAGATCTCTTACAACTCAAAATCTGCATAAGCTTATACAAATATACAGGTACCAATTCCCTTTATGTAAATACATGAAGATACAAAGAAGGCCACAGAAATGACTGGAATACCCAATAGAAAAATTTATCCCTTCATAAGAAACTTAGGAAGAGAGATATTATGAATAAAGGTTCTTGGAGTGCTGGTCATGAGAAGACTGATCCCTGTGATATGTAAGATAAGCTACCAGTTGTGCTGTGTAGCTGAAACAGGATGGTGGCTGGCCAACAACCGTTGGTTGTAAATACATTGTTAACTATGTATGACAAGAAGCAGAAGGATGATGTCAATGCCCTTGTAGAAGTGAACTGATTCCTCTTCCTCTTCCCTTCACCATGTGTATTCAGGGAGTTCCATAAACCACCCACTACATGAAGAAGAAAAATAGAAAAGGAAATTCTGAAGAGGCCATTCAATTTTCACAATCAGGGAGATAGAATAATAAAACTGTGAGAGCAAGGAGACCTGACTCTTGCCAGTAGCATAATCAATATCTAGATTTTCCTTCTATACTGAGGCTGCCTATGTTCCCCCACTGCATCCTGGGCCATCTCCAGTTGCCCTGATCCATATCTGGCCACTGGACCTAGATGGCTGTGCAGGAGAAAGTGAGGTTGGTGTCTTTGCACAGCCCTCACTCACTGAAAACCAACTCACTTGCATGTCATAGCATCACCTCCCTGATGTCTTGGTCCTCTTCAAGAATGAAAGACAAGCAGCAGCAAGGCAACCTAGAAACTAAAGGATAGTCTAGGTTTTGAGGCTAGTTTTACTTTAACTGACTTTATAGATTAATCTGAGCATTTTGCAATAGGAGGGATAATAAAGTCAGAGGGAGCAGGATGTGACACATTCATTCTTACACACACACACACACACACACACACATTCACACAAGTACAAGTATACACATGTGTATATGTATACACATATATACATATATTAATATATGCTCTATTACATAATAAAATAATTAATACTATAAGTTGGACATACAAGAGAGGTCTAACCATTGATAACTCTTGCAAGCACAGTAAGAGCTATATCTTTGAACAACACAATCAAAGAGCTCCCTCTACTCTTAAGTATTCTTTTGTCAGAGATCTTAAGAGTGTGATTCATAGTAAGACTGAATAGGCCTTCAAAAAAATCATGTGCCAATCAACTGCTGACTGGACAGCATGACCAAACTGTGGTAAGTGAATATAATGTCATAGAGGTGGCAGTTAGATTTCTCAAAATAGAGAGGGCTGAGCCTGATGTCAAGAAGACCTGAACTTTAATCCAGCCTCAGACATGAGCTGTGTAACCCAAAAGCAAATTACTTCAATGTCTATCTGCCTCAATTTTCTAAAATTAAAAAAATAACACCTGTCTCTTGGGGTTGTTGTGAGAATTGTGCTTAAAAAGCAGTTCTATCCCTCTGTGAAGCAGGTACCCAACTCAGGAACTCTTGAATTCTTCAGGTAGCTACCAAAGTAGGAAACTCGATTTTCTAAAGTTTACTGAACACTGTCCTATGTTCAGGGTAGAAAATGTTAAATCAGAGAGAATCCAGGGATTCAAAGTATAGCTTACAGATCCACCTAGTCCAGTTTGCATCTCTCAGGTTGTATTTGTCTTTCATTCTTGAAAAGTACCACAACATCAGGGAGATGATGACATGACTTGTAATTGACTTTGTTTTGAGTAAGGGAGGGCTGTGCAAGGTCACCAGCCTCACTTTCTCCTACAGAACCCTCTGGGACAAGTGGCCAGTTATTCATGAGAACAACTGGAAATAGTTCAGGATGCAATGGAAGACGCTGGCCCTTTTAAGCTAAAGTCTTTTCAGGTTCTGACTTTGAATGAGGCAATGTCTATTTATTGAATAGCCTCTCTAAGAAGTGAGCCAGGGGTGGAGGGATGGGGAGAGCCAAGATGGTGGAGTAAAAGCAGCGATTTGCTTGAACTCTTCCCCAAAATCCTTCAAATACTTGTAAAAATGACTCTTAACAAATTCTAGAGGAGCAGAACCCACAAAAGAGTGAAAGAAATTTCCAACCCAAGACAGCCTGGTTGTTTGATTGGAAAGGTCTATTGGACCAGGCTGGGAAAGGAGCACAGTTCAGTGTGGGTGCACGGGCAAAGACCAGGCCTCAGAAAACTTGGAGTAGGCCTCAGGGGACTAAATCATGGGCAGCTGTGGCAGTTTCCACACTTTTCAACCCAAAAATGCCAAAGAAAACTTAGAAAGTCAGTAGGAAAAGTCTGTGACTATGGTGAGAGACAAGCATGATCCCAGCCCCAGTCCTGGCACAACATGAAAAACAAGTCAACAGCTTGCTAAAGGAGATGCAAAAAAATATTGAAGAAAATACACCTTAAAAGATAGACTATGGTCAGCTAGGTGGAGCAGTGGATTCAGCACTAGCCTTGGATTCAAGAGGACCTGAATTCAAATCCAGTCTCAGACACATAACACTTAATAGCTGTGTGACCTGGGGAAGTCACATAACCCCATTGCCCAGACCAAAAAAAATATATATATATATATAGAGACTGACCCAAATGGCAAAAGAGATCCAAAAAGCCAATGAGGAGAAGAATGCCTTCAAAAAGCAGAAGTGACCAAATGAAAAAAGAAATCCAAAAGCTCACTGAAGAAAATACTTCCTTAAAAATTTGAATGGAGCAAATGGAAGCTAGTTACTTTATGAGAAATCAAGACATTGTAAAACAAAACCAAAAGAATGAAAATTTGAAAAAAATAGAAGACAGCATGAAATATCTCATTGGAAAAACAACCAACCTGTAAAATAGTTCTATGAGAGATAATTTAAAAAGCCATGATCAAAAAAAAAAAAGAGCTTAAACAAATAGTATAGCATTCAAATTCTTAGAGCAGAAGTTCAGGAAGTTACAGGAAGAAATAGACAGCAAAACTATACTAGTGGGGGACCTCAACCTCCCCATCTCTGACCTAGATAAATCTAACCACAAAATAAACAAGAAAGAAGTTAAGGAAGTGAATAGAACATTAGAAAATTAGGTATGATGGACTTCTGGAGAAAACTGAATGGGGATACAAAGGAATATACTTTTTTCTCAGCACTGCATAGCACATACACAAAAATTGACCATGTACTAGGGCACAAAACCCTCACAATTCAATGCAGAAAGGCAGAAATATTAAATGCACCTTTTTCAGATCATAAGGCAATAAAAATCATATGTAATAAAGGACCATGGAAAGATAGACTAAAAAAAATTGGAAACTAAATAATCTAATCCTAAAAAATGTTTGGGTCAAACAACAAATCATAGAAACAATCAATAATTTCATTCAAAAGAATGACAATAATGAGACAACATACCAAAACCTATGGGATGCAGCAAAAACGGTTCTTAGGGGAAGTTTTATATCACTAAATGCTTACATAAATAAAATGGAAAAGGAGATTAATGAATTGATCATACAACTAAAAAAAACTAGAAAAAGAACAAATTAAAAATCCTCAATAAACACCAAATTAGAAATATTGAAAACCAAAGGAAAAATTAATAAAATTGAAATTAAGAAAACTATTGAACTAATAAATAAAACTGAGAACTGGTCTTATGAAAAAAAAACAATAAAATAGATAAACCTCTGGTTAATGTAATTAAAAAACAGAAAGAAGAAAACCAAATTACTAGTATCAAGAATGAAAAGGGTGAAGCTACCACCAAGGAAGAGGAAATTAAAACAATAATTAGGAATTATTTTGCCCAACTATATGCCAACAAATTTGACAATCTTAGTGAAATGGATACATATTTACAAAAATATAAATTGCCCAGATTAACAGAAGAGGAAGTAAAATACTTAAATAACCCCATCTCAGAAAAAAAATTGAACAAGCCATTGATGAACTCCCTAGGAAAAAATCTCCAGGGCCAGATGGATTTACATGCGAATTCTATCAAACATTTAAAGAACAATTAATTCCAATACTATATAGACTATTTGGGAAAATAGGTGAAGAAGGAGTCTTACCAAATTCTTTTTATGATACAAATATGGTGTTGATACCTAAACCAGGAAGAGTCAAAACAGAGAAAGAAAATTATAGACCAATTTCTCTAATGAATATAGATGCAAAAATTTTAAACAAAATATTAGCAAATAGATTACAGCAACTTATCACAAGAATAATACACTATGACCAGGTAGGATTTATACCAGGAATGCAGGGTTGGTTCAATATTAGGAAAACTATCAGCATCATTGAGCATATCAACACCAAAACCAACAGAAACCACATGATCATCTCAATAGATGCAGAAAAAGCTTTTGACAAAATACAACACCCATTCCTATTAAACACTAGAAAGCATAGGTATAAATGGAGTCTTCCTTAAAATAATAAATAGCATTATCTAAAACCTTCAGCACATTATATGTAATGGGGACAGGCTAGAAGCATTTCCAATAAGATCAGGGGTGAAACAAGGATGTCCATTATCACCACTGTTATTCAATATTGTACTGGAAACCTTAGCTTTAGCAATAAGAGAAGAAAAAGAAATTGAAGGCATTAGAATAGGCAAAGAAGAAACAAAGCTATCACTCTTTGCAGATGACATGATGATATACTTAGAGAATCCTAGAGAATCAAGTAAAAAACTACTTGAAATAATAAACAACTTTAGCAAAGTTGCAGGCTATAAAATAAACCCACATAAATCAGCATTTCTATATATTACCAACAAAGCCCAACAGCAAGAGATAGAAAGAGAAATCCATTTAAACTTACTGTAGACATTATAAAATATTTAGGAGTCTACCTCCTGAAACAAACCCAGGAACTCTATGAACACAATTACAAAACACTTTTCACACAAATAAAATCAGATCTAAATAATTGGAAAAACATCAGTTGCTCATGGGTAGGCCGAGCTAATATAATAAAAATGACAATCCTACCTAAGCTAATTTACTTATTCAGTGCCATACCAATCAAACTACCAAAAATTATTTTATAGAGTTAAAAAATAATTTGGAAAAACAAAAGGTCCAGAATATCAAAGGAACTAATGAAAAGAAATGCAGGGAAGGTGGCCTAGCAATTCCAGATCTTAAATTGTATTATAAAGCAGCAATCATCAAAACTGCTTGGTACTGGCTAAGAAATAGAGGGTGGATCAGTGGAATAGGTTAAATATGCAAGACACAGTAGTCAATGACTATAGTAATCTATTATTATAAACCCAAAGACCCCAGCTTCTGGGATAAGAACCCACTCTTTGAAAAAAACTGCTGGGAAAACTGGAAAAGAGTATGGCAGAAACTAGGCATAGACCAAATCTCACACCATATAAAAATAAAGTCAAAATGGGTTCATGATTAGATATAAAGGCTGATACTATAAGTAAACTGGGAGAACAAGGAATAGTTTACCTATCAGATCTATGGAGAACAGAAGAATTCATGACCAAACAGGAGATAGAGAACATTATGAAAAGCAAAATGGATAATTTTGATTACATTAAATTGAAAAGTTTTTGCACAAACAAAGCCAATGCAACTAAGATTAGAAGGAAGGTAGAAAATTGGGAAAGAATTTTTACAACCAGTCTCTCTGATAAAGGCCTCATTTCTAAAATATATAGAGAATTAAGACAAATTTATAAGAACAAGCCATTCCCCAATTGATAAATGGTCAAAGGATATGGACAGTTCTCAGATGAAGAAATTAAAGCCATCTATAGTCATATGAAAAAATGCTCTAAATCATTATTGATTAGAGAAATGCAAATCAAAACCACTCTGAGGTACCACATCATATCTATCAGATTGGCCAACATTACAAACACAAAAAATGGTAAATGTTGGAGAAGATATGGGAGAATTTGAACACTAATGCATTTTTGGTAGAGTTGTGAAATGATCCAACCATTTTGGAGAACAATTTGGAACTATGCCAAAAGGGCTATAAAAATGTTCATACCCTTTGATCCAGCAATACCATTTCTAGGGCTATATCCCAAAGAGATCATACAAATGGGAAAATTACCCACATGTACAAATATATTCATAGTATCTCTTTCTGTGATGGCAAAGAATTGGAAATTGAGAGGATGCCCATCAATTGGGGAATGGCTGAGCAAGTTGTGGTATATGAATGTAATGGAATACTATTGTGCTATAAGAAATGATGAACAGTCTGACTTCAGAAAAAGCAGGAAAGACTTGTATGGTATGATGCTGAGTGAAATGAGCAGAACCAAGAGAATATTGTACACAATAACAGCAATCTTGTGCAATGACTGATATTGAAAAACTTAAACTTAATCTAAGACATCTCCAGAGGTTTCATGATGGAAAATGCTATCCACATCCAAAGGAAGAACTGTGAAAGTTGAATTATTTTTTTCTCTTCTGTTGAGATTTGCTTCCTTTTTCTGATGCTTCCTCCTATTGCTTTTCATTTTTACTTACAGCACCACTAATGTGAAAATATGTTTAATAGGAATGTAAATGTATAGCCTGTATCGGATTGTGTGCCATCTTCGGGAGGGTGATGGGCAGGAAGTGGGAGAAAATTTTAAGCTCATAAGCTGTGGAAGTGATTATTGATAAATCAAAATAAATTAATAAAATTTAAAAAAAAGAAAAAGGGGAAAAAAAGAACCAAACAAGTTCCAGGAAATTATCAAGGAAATCTGCCCTGTTATCCTAGAACCAGAGGGCAAAATAGAAATATAGAAATAGAAAGAATACACCAATCGACTCCTGAAACAGATCCCCAAAGGAAAACTCCAATGAATATTATAGTTCAATTCCAGAGGTACCAGGTGAAGGAGAAAATATTGCAACCAGCCAGTATGAAAAAAAATTGAGTATGGTGGAAACACAATCAGCAGGATAACACAAGATTTAGCAGTTTCTCAATTAAGGGACCAGTGGGCTTGGAGTATAATATTCTGGAGGTCAAAAGAGATAGGATTACAACCAAGAATCGCCTACCCAGCAAAACTAAGTATAATCCTTCAGGGGAAAAATGACATTCAGTGAAATAGATGACTTTCTAGCATTCTTGATGAAAAGACCAGGGCTGAATAGAAAATTTGACTTTCAAATACAAGAATCAAGAGAAGCATGAAAAGGTAAACAGGAAAGAGAAATCATAAGGGACTTATTAAAGTTGAACTATTTGCATTTCTACATGGAAAGATGATATTTGTAATCCATGAGACCTTTGTCAGCATTTGGGTAGTTGGAGGGAAAAAAATTATATGTATAGATAGATAGAGGGCACAAGGTGAGTTGAAGACGAAGGGGTGATATCTGGAGAATAAAATTAAGAGGTGAGAGAGGATTATATAGGGAGAAGGAGAAAGGGTGAGGTATAATGGGGTAAAGTATCTCACAAAAAATAGACAAGACAAAGCTTTTACAGTGGAGGAGAAGTGGAGGAAGGTGAGAGGGAATGAGTGAATCTTATTCTCATTGGATTTGGCTTGAGGAGGGAAGAACATACACACTCAATTGGGTATGGAAATCTGTCTTACACTGTAGGAAAATTGGGGGGGAAGGTCATAAGAGATGGGGGATGATAGAAAGGAGGCCAGATTGGGGGAGGGGATAATCAAAAGCAAACACACTTCTGAGGAGGGACAGAGTGAAAATAGAGAATAGAATAAATGGTGGGCAGGATAGGATGATGGGAAATATACTTAGTTTTTCATAACATGACTACGATGGAAGTGTGTTGCATGACTACCCATGTATAACCTGTATCAAGTTGCTTGCCTTCCCAATGAGGGTGGTGGAGAGGGAGGAAGAAAATTTGGAACCCAAAGTTTTAAAAACAAATGTTGAAAATTGCTTTCACATGCAACAGGGAAATAAGCTTTATAAGCAATGGGGTATGAAAATCTTTCCTGCCCTATAGGAAAATAGAAGGAGAAGGGCGTAAGAGATATGGGGGGTGATGGAAGGGAGGGGAGGTTATGGGAAGGGTTATTCAGATTGCCTGCTGTCTTGGGTTGGGGGAGGAGCAAGATGGGGTGAAAATTTGGAATTCATCCTGTGGAAGTGAATGTTGAAAACTAAAAATAAAAATAATAAACAAGGGAAAAAAAGAGCTAATGGATGGCCTCTAAAAATAAATAAACAAACAAACAAATAAATAAATAGAAGAATGAATAAATAAATAAGTAGAACTGAGACAGGAAGATCTTCAGGGTTACTGGCCAAAAGGGAAACAGTTACTAGTGTTTCTCTCACAGCCATGTACAAACTTCCATTGCCGCTTCAGTGAAGGAAGAAAACAGTTCTCCTCCACTAAACATCAAATAATACAAATGAATGAATGAACAAATACAATTAAAAATACTAAACAATGGGAATGAAAACCTGCAAAATAGTATAGGGGTCCTAAAGTGAAAGGAGAAGATGGTACTATTTTTCATGGCTCTTTTAATAGGTGACAAGGGTGAAGATTCACCCTTAACAAGAGTCTGTCATTCTTGTCTCTCAGGCAATCATTTTTAATGCCACCCCTAAGTCATAGTCACCAATCAAAAGTGCTGGTGTTATTCCAGTCTAGTGTAGCAATTTTCTGCTTACCTTCACCACACCCCGTTCTTTAGCTTCATTCATAGTTTGTTCTACCTTCATCCTTTTATGGTTGCCTATATACTCAAAAGAGAACTAGGTGCTCTAGTTCTCTCCACATCTCTGATTACTGGGGGAAAATTGTCTTTTTAGCTCCCCTCAGCAATGGAATAGGAAATACCATTCCCACACAGAAAGTGGAATGGTAAGCAACAAACAGTCATAGAATGGTAACAATCAGTTGAGAAGCTAGTAGGAAGACCGAATTTCATCATGTGCAAACTGCTTTTTTGAAAGAACTGCTTGTTAGCTATTTTTCATTTCACTTTCAATGAATACTGACCAATCCACAGTCAGAGGATTTTTTTCTTTTGGTTATTATATTTCTCTGCTGGTGACTCCATCCCAGTCATCCAGTTTGCCTCTACTGTTATTATTTGACACAAGTACTCAGGTGGTTCATATCCCACTGTTCGAATACCTAGAAGTAGGAATATGCTTACTGATTTTCAAGATTTTGCTTCATCCTGTAGCAAAGGAAAGAAAACAAAAACAGGTGACAACACCCATTCCAGGCACAAATTTACTTAAGTGGCAACGAGCTCCCAACTTCTGGCTTGGTGGACGAAAGGCATTCCTCCCCCCAATCCCACCCTCTTTGTTGGAAAATCAAAGAGTCAGTCTTATACCTTAAGGCAGATAGAAGGAAGAGGCCTGATGGTTTGGGATTACCCCTTCTGATTTAACAGATAATTAAGTGTATTGGTGTGTATTAGGGTAAAAAGGAAGTAGTAAGAACATAACTGTTCCTGCTATAAATTGGAATGGAAGGGTCCTGCCATTATTCGTCTCTAAAGGGTTGTGACCCAAGCAAAGTGCATAGTCCTCACCAAGAGGAGAAAGAGCATGCCTAGATCTATGGGAGTTGACCCAGCCCAGCTAGCCATTAGTTAAACATTACTGTATATTGTTGTAAGGGAAGGTTAGGTGGGGGGAACTGGAAGGGATTAAGAAATGAAACTGAAATTTTAAAAAGCAACAGTTAAACATTTATTTTAAATAAAGGAAATTAGGTGAATGTACTTTTCTAACCGTCAATGGCTTTGAATGCTTTAAAAATAAATTTGTGGTAGAGATGAAAATAACTTATTTTAATTATATTATAAACATTAGATTAGTTCGGCTGTTGTGTGTTCTACTTCCTTGTCTGCAACAGATATTTGTCATCTGACATCTATCATGTAAATTTATACCACAATGCCTTAGTTTTTTTTTTAAGATAACGCCTGTGCTTAAGGGTGCTGTCACCTATTTGAGAGATAATGCATATGAAACTCTTTGGTGGTATAGGGGTACAGGAGGGTGAAAGACAAAAATGAGGAATAACAATGACCGCAGTTTTGCTAGAATATGGAGTGTGTGAGGGGACACAGTTGAATTAAGGAAAGACACAAAAGGCTACTACTCTCAAACCATGTCCCCAAGAAAAATGAATGACCACCTCTAGTGCACTCTGGCACCTGAGAAAAAGTAATTGATCTTCCCTCCATGAAACATTCTCCCTACAGAAAGCAGTGTTTTTTTCCCATCTCTGAAATCAGGCCGATAATTGTATAGAGTTAGATATTTTAAAAGGACTGGGCTTTGCTAAATTGCAAGATCTAACTCTCTCAATTTACCAGTTGTGATTGGATGAATGACATGGTCCAAGTACATAAACTTAGCCACATGATCATCCATACATCTATCTATCTGTCTATCTATCTATCTATCTATCTATCTATCTATCTGTCTCAAAACCAGTAAAAATAAGCCATCTGCTTTTAAATTCTAAAAGTGAGGATGCTTTAAAATACACATTTAACTTTTATAGTATGTAAAGCAAATATTAAAGACTGTGTTTATTTTTGAATGAACAAAAATGTTTGATGTAAGAAATTACAGGCCAGCAATCCTAACTGAAATAATAGATAATGTGTGAAAGTCACTGATAAAGGACAGATTGATGGAGTTGAACATCAGGTTATAATGATAATAACTATAATAGAAGACCATATTATTCTCTCCTTTTTATCCACAGTGGAGGTACTATTAAGGTTGATTGCAAAGGCAGTACAGATAAAAGTTTCCTGGATTTTAGAAAATGTCTTTAAATACCCCCATAACTATGGTTTATATCACAGCACTTAGTATATGTCGAATTAGAAAGGGGCAAGAACAAATAATTATTTTAAAAAATAATTGATTTGGAAGAGTTTTGCAGGGAAAGATTTCAGAAAATTCAAGGCTTTTTCTGATTAATTAAGATAAAAATGTGCTGAGACATGAATATATGCCTAAATCTATCTGTCATCTATCTTCTACCCATTTGACCATCCATCCATCAATCCATCCGTCCATCCATCCATCCATCTCTACCACCTCAGTTTTTCATCAACAATTGCCTAGATTATTCCATTGAACTCCTAGTTGTTCTCTCTGCCTCCAAGAGTTTTCTTATTCTAGTACATACATATTCTATAGGACAATGATCTAGAAAACCCACAAGGATTACTCCTAGGAACTTAAGAATGTAATTGTAGTAATTGCCTCCCTGTGGGAAAACCCCAGCTTGCCAGTATAATGACAGGTCAAGAGGTAATGGGCCAAAGAGAAAGAAAGACTGAGCACTAGGGAAAAGGGATGATGATAGGGGAGAGATTTAAAGTGCCTGAAAGAATTATGCTGTACCATATGGGTTGGCTCACACCAGACAAGCAGGCATTATGGCTATATATGTGCATATTTACCTTCCTATCTTGCAAGTTCCTGGAAGATAAGAATTGCTTTCAGTTTTTCTTTTTATCTGCAATGCTACACCCAGTGCCTGACACATACTAAGCAATAAATAAATAAATGCTTGTAGATTGCTTCCATAACTCAAGTGTTACTATACACAATATCCCAGGATAATTTTGGTGTCAACTCTTACTGGTTACTAAATAAGTAGCAGACAGAAGGAGCTTTTTATTTTATGTGTCAAGAGGCACACTAACATAAGAAGGTAATTAGTGTAGTGGAGGGGGATGTGGCCTCAGATTGAGGAAGATCTGAGTTGAAGTCTTGGTTCCAGCACAGATTCAATTCAGTGCCAGTGAACAACCCTTTAAGACTGTTAAGTTGTAGAATTGTTTTCTGTCTGTATTGACTGAGCAGCATCTTTTACTAGGAACTCCCTGAACCAATGAAATAACAGGACTAGACCAAAAAGTAAAGTAAAATAAAATAGTTGCTATATCTTTTATCCTTGTCTTCTCCTGCCCATTTAGAAATTCTCTGCCTCACCAATGGGACTTTATTTTTCACAGCAGAATTATGATCGTACAGGATTAACATTTAGAAATTATCCTTCATATCACAATTCTGTTGGTAATAGTAAAATATTAAATCTGATATTATTCCTTAAGATAGTACTAGTTCAGGGAGCATTGCCTTTACAGCCTGAACAAATGAACCTCCATTGGATTTATTGTTAAACTATAAAACACTTTGCAGAAATGCTTCTTTACACTTACGAAGTTCAGAAGAGGACGTAACATAGCTATCTCTAATTAGAACAGGGCTCTTAGGAACTTGGATTATGGAAGGGAGCTGCAGATTTCACATTCCTTGTCATGCATGAACTTTCCCTCCCCCAAGAATATAGATTGAGCGAGGTCATTTGGCTGTCAAGTACTTCAAGATGGATGACCTCAGAGGGTTATTTATGGGACTCTTATCAGCACTAAATCCATATGTGTGACTTCTCCCAGCCCTGAGCATTTGATCTTTGGCAGAACCAGATGGAGGCAGTCCCTGGTATGCCTTACTCAGTTCTAAATGGATCACTGGGCTGGTGCCTTTTACTCTGCTCAAAAATATGCTAGGGTCTGCAGCTTTAGTTATGAACAGTGACTAGTCATTCACCTATGTACAACCTACCGATGCCCTTCTTGTAAGAACATTTTTTAAAAAATCTTAATGGAAGAAATGCTACATCTCAGCTAGAAATTAGTTAAAATAAAGATGCATTTTTTTTTAATCTAAGTCCATATACTCACTAAAATCTATCCATGGAAGTGGAAAACATTTTAAGAACCTCTGACTTAAAGATAATAAAATCATCAGCATCTTCTAAGAGTGACTAAGTTCCTCTGATTTTTAAGTCATCAGCAAGTAATACTAGAGAGTAAGACCACAAATTATAACTTGTAAAATTTTATACTCATATAGACATAAATGTATATAAATATGTTCTTTCAAAATATTAAAATAGAAAATTTAGTCATTTCTTCTGTAACCTGACTTTTCACTGCATATGCATAACCCCCTAGAATATCACCAAGTCCCCTAATGGTTTAAGAATGTATTATTATTCCTGAACTTATTTTAATGGAGAGAGAGTGAAATCAGTATATTAAAAAGAGCCATTTGCTGGCCTCCAGCACCAGAAGAGATTCCATGATTCCTTCTACCCAGCATCTTACTTGGTTTAATTAATAGTAGGTCATTTTTCACAGTCCTCTTGTAGCCCTTTTGGATGGCAGTTAGATACAAATACGATCTTCACAATGGGCATCTGATGGGATCTTTGATGATTCCAGCTGCCATATGGCTGTTTAAATCCCAGCACAATCGTTATTTGGCCCCAGGCTGCCAGTAGCAATAAACACTATTGAGGAAAGCCTTGGAGGGTCTTTTATTACAAGTGAGAATAATTCATATTTCTTTTTGTAAAAAAGCATAAGCTATTGAATATTTTTAAATTCTATAAAGGAAAACTCATCCATTTAATTCTTCTTCTTCCAGAAGAGAGACTGTTTGATTTAATGTGCTTAAATAAAGACTTTGTGCAAAAGAATAGGATGGGGGAGAAGGCCATTTGTACTTTCACAGTCTCACCATGTAACTATTGACAAAGGACTGAACATCTTTCTCTTTCAGTTTCTCCACTAAAAGAGGTACAAAAACCATATGACCCTATACCATGTCCTCCCTTGACCTTCTCCTTTCTGTTAGAGACCAGGGTATATTTCTTCAATGTGATACCCTTTTAATTTTTCTTACTTTAGTACTTTAGAAAACATACATTGAGCGTCCTCTGTGGATGACACAGTTAGGATTCGTTCTCCATTAAGACTGGAACTACTAATTCACCTCTAAGCAGAATCCATGGGCCTGCTTTCTTCTTCTTTTGGAAGCTTTGTGTGACCTTTTACCTATGTTGGGACTGAAGGTTAATCCAATTTGATCAGATATAACAAAATATGAGATTTGGAAGGGACAACAGCAGCTATCTAATCTAAACCATATACCAAAGGAGCCTCTACTACCCAGCAAGTGGTAATCTAGTCCCTGCTTGAAGATTTCCAGTGAGAAGGAACCTGATACTCTACTCTTGGGAAAGTCAAAGTATTAAGAATATTGAAAAAAAAAATCAAGACTCAAATTGCCTCCTTGCCAATTCTACCTTTAGACCCAAATAGTTATTTTTAATCTTTCTTCAATGTGATACCCTTTATTTCATCCCCCAATGCTACTTCTTTCTCAAGTCTTCTCTTCTCTAGGCTAAACATTGTCAGTTACTTCATTTTATCCCCAAATGGCATCAACTTAAGACATTTCACTATCCAAGATGCTCTGTTTTGGATTTTCTCCAATTTAGCAGTGTCTTTTTCAAATTAGAACTGAAATCATACTCTCCCTGTGGTTTGATAAATACAGAGTCAATTGCTTCTTGATTCCTAGAAACTATGCCTATTTTAATACAGCTCATAATCAAATGATTGTTTCAGTTTTCATTTTCTTGTTTGTTTTCCTTTATATTAACACATATATTTCTGACTCATAATTTAAATTAACATTGCAAAAAATGCCCCAGAACTTTTATCATACAAACTATTATTTAACCATGTTACTTCCATCCTATACTATTGAATGTAATTTTTTTAATCCAAGTATAAACCTTCAACTTGACCCTTTGTGAATTCCATTTTATTAGATTCAGGTCATTTTCTATGCAGCCAAGATTTTTCTGGAGCCTCTGTCATACAATGCATTGACTATCCTTCCTAGAACTGTATTATGTGCAAATTTAAAGAGAAAAAAAAAACTCTACCATTTAAGCCTTTATCAAAAGCATCTTTTAAAAATGTTGTACATCGCAAGGCTAAGCATAGATCCCTGAGGCATTCTTGCCAATTTACCATTGAATCAATAATGACTGCTCTTTGAGTGTAGCCATTAAACCAAAATCTAATTGATTTTATTTATGTATAATATATTTTATCACAAACTAATACGAGCTGGTTGTCAAATACTTTATTCAATGCTAAGTAAAGTATACAGAATTCCCTGGGTTTCCCATTTTATTAACCCTGTCAAAAAATGAGATTAGTATAGCATGACCTGCCATTGATACAGTCATACTGGATTTTTGTAATCACCTCTTCCTTTGCTAGATGCTCATTAACCACCTCTTTAAGTATCTCTTCCCATATTTTTCACAGGAATTTAAATCAAGCTCATCAGTGTAATTTACAGACTCTCTTTTCCTTATAATTATTGAATGGGTAGAAGATGGTTTCTCAACCACCCTGAGCCTTAGTCTACTTACCTATTTAACAGAAAAAACATGTATGCCCTATATACTTTTCAGGTTTTTATGAGAGCCAAACCATATGTCATACAATAGCCAACCTCTTTTAGAACATTTCAGCAATCACCTTTACATTGACTATTTCTAGTACCATCTTAATAATTATTTTTTTTTCTTTTTGCTTTCTGGTGAGGCAATTGGGGTTAAGTGTCTTGTCCAGGGTTACACAGCTGGTGTTAAGTATCTGAGGCCAGATTTGGACTCAGGTCCTCCTGACTCCAAGGCCAGAGCTCTAACCACTGTACCACCTAACTGCCCCTTAATTGTTATTTTTGTTTCCAATGTTTCCTTTCTCTACTCCATGTGTAAAGAGTAAGTAGACCCCATATAATTCATAACTCATAAAATTATGACCTTGAAGAGCTAGTCAAACCATCATTCACTTGGCCCAGCGACTTGAAAGGACAAAAAAAAAATCCTCTGTTTGACATTTATCATCATTCACTAACTGGCTTCAGTCTACTTTTCAAGACTTATAACTTCCATTAACACAAAGCACTTTTTAGGACATGACAGCCAAGATTGACTTTTAATGGTTCCCTCAAATTTCCAATCCATCTCTTGTATCTATGTTTTTACACAAGCTATCACAATACAAGTGCTTGTAATCCACATTTCTTCTAACCTTTTGTGTCCTTCAAGGCTCTGCCCAAATGCTGAGTCCAAATGCTCACATTTCCTACTGGAAATCTTCTCAAAATGCATTGTGTGACATTATTCTCTCCCTTATAAAATACTGTTGAATTTCTTTAATCAAACTAAAAACATCTATAATAAAAGTCATCAAATTAGTGGATCCACTCACATGTTACATCTTCCTGTAGAACGTAAACTCTTTGAAAGAAAGGGTTGTTTTATTTTATTTTTGCTTTTCTATTTATATCCTCAACACATAACATTTAAAAAGAATGAACTAAATAGAGTGGAATTGAGTTGAATAAATTGAATCATAGTTTTAACATATTTGAGATTCAGAAAAAGAATATTAGTCTAACTGCCTGATTTTGAAGTTGAGAAAAAATGAAGTTCAGAGAAGGAAAGGTCAACAGCTATTCAATACCAGTGGATATGTATTGTTATAATTGTTATGCCTACAGAAATATTCTTCAAAATGTCATGAAAGGGAACATATAGAAAGGGAGAATTAATAGAATACCATTGTCAATGATGAATTTAGTTTTATGAATGAGGGTGTGTGTGTGTGTGTGTGTGTGTGTGTGTGTGTGTGTGTATGTGTGTGTTTGTGTGTAGATTGAAAAAGGAATATGAAAGACAGGAAGTTTCAGACATGCTCATCAAATTGACCTCTGTCATTCATGAAGGCAGGTTGCAGGAAGTTTATGCAGTCATAGGAAACACTTCTTCCTCTCAGAGGTATTCTGTGTCTGACCTGCCACAGAATCCTGCATGATAAGTAATTTAATATTTATCGCATCATTCTGCTCACTTTCCATATAAATTCCTTTATTTTCATGAACTAAAGACATTAACTGAAAAATAAGAACTAAACTCCCCAAGAAAGGATAGAATTAATTTATTGTCATGACTGTGATTGTATAAAGTGATTCAACAGCAGAGGAAATATTTTTTAAGAGTCTATATCCATAGAAACACACACATATAGTTATATCATGTATCTAAATGTGTATATATGCATGTATTTGTATATGTAATATACATACATACATATATGTATGTGTATTTTCCAATGTTAAGTACAGATATTCTAATATATAACAATGGCAAAAGAAAAGGAAAAAAAAAGATAACTTGAAAGGAAAAATAAATAACAATGACCTTCCACCTCAAAAGGACTATATGTCTCTAGACTTGTAAAGATATACAAGAGGATTTTAACATATTATTAATTATATCTTCCTTGTTTTCTGAGTCATTCTGGTTTTGAGAGTACATGTAGCTCAACCATACAATTCATGTATTAAAAAGAAATAAGCAGCTCCAATAACTCTGATTGGTGCTAGAAGGTAGAAAGGCAAGAACAAAACAGACCCTGTCTTCAACCAGAATATACTGTCTTGAAGAAAATGACATCTGTAGAAAAATTAAATGTAAAATCTATTCCAAATAGGTAAAAGCAATTACTTGCCAAAGGAAGCTCACTAGAACCTTAGGGAGAGGGATTCCAAGATACCCTAGGAGATAGCACTTGGCCCATGTATTGAAAGAAACTACAAATTGAGAAGGCAAAGGAAGGGGGTAGGATACCATTCTAGACTTGGGGATACACTGAATACATGTAAAAGGTAAAAAACAAAAAAAATGGACATGGATTTACATATATAATAAATAGCAAATAGTTCAGTTTGCCTGAAACATAGAATATGAGATGGAGAAAAATGTGGGAAAAGTCTACAGCAGAAGATTGAGTTGAGGTAATTGAAGGATGGAGTTGAAGGAAAGAGACAGTTCCAGATGAATGACTGAGACTTTATCAGTCATAGTGAAAGTACATATTATTCATTTGTTTCCTATCTATTCACCCTAAATAGCTTCACATATATTTCAATTATTAATTTTTTTCTTATGTAATAATAAAAATAGGTAATACTTACATAGCACTTTAAGTTGTGTTTTACATAATTTATCTTATTTAATCCTTACAAAAATCCTGTGTGGTCCATATTTTATCTTTTTTTTTCTTTTTTAAGAGATGCAAAAGGGTGGAGCCAAAATGGCAGAGTGAAAGCAGTGACTTGCTTGAGCTCTACCCTGGACCCCTCCATATGCCTTTAAAGAATGGCTCTAAACAAATTCTAAAGCAGCAGAATGCACAAAAGGACAGAGTGAAGTAAATTTCCAGCCCAAGACAACCTCATTGGTTGATCAAGAAGGTATATTGCACTGGACTGGAAAAGGAGCACAGTTTGATGTGGGCATGCAGGCCACAGAGAACCTGGAGCAGGCCTCAGAGGACTGAATCACAGGCAGCTGTGGTGGTTTCCAGACTTCCCAACCCACAAATGCCAAAGACAACTTAGAAGATAAGTGGGAAAAGTCTGTTTCTGTGGTCAGAGAGAAGCTAAGTTTCAGCCTTAGTTCCCAAGCGAGCACGGCCCTGGGGTGGTGGCTGCCTCCTGAACTTCTGTCCCGCAGACTGAGGGGGAATTGAGTGGCTGATCAGAGGGGGATGGCAGGGATCTTTTTGCCAGTGCTGAGCCAGGAACCTTTTGCTTTTCCCATGCTTAGAACAGAGTCACAGTTGACAGTGGTGGTCCTGGGGTGAAGAAGAGCACTGGTGTGAAGAAGAGCACTGGTGTGGTGGAGTTTGTAGTGGTGGTGAAGAGCAAATCCTCCTCACATTTCCAAGACAGGAAAGAGGGCTTGTTGTCACTCATAGACCAGAACACAGGCCAGGAAAGGAGTAAACACATCACCCCTTATCATACTGTTTTGGAAGAACTGAAAATTTACAGAGCCCTAGAAGTATCTCTGAAAACAGTTTTACAAATTCCCCGAAGCTTGGGATACTACATTCTCCACATTGAAAGCAGACCTCTACCTTAACAAAGTGTTTATAACTCAAGTTGGGATCATGAGCAAACCTCACAAGAAGTGTCAGATCATAGAATTTTTTTGGTAACAAAGAAGACCAAAACATACAACCAGAAAAAGACAACAAAGCCAAAGCTCCTACATCCAAAGCCTCCAAGAAAACTATGAATCAGTCCCAGGCCTTGGAAGAGCTCAAGAAGGATTTTGAGAAGCAAGCAAGAGAAATAGAGGAAAAACTGGGAAGAGAAATGAGAGTTAAGCAAGAAATCATGAAAAACAAGTCAACAGCTTGCTAAAGGAGACCCCAAAAAATACTGAAAAAAAACCCTCAAAAAATAGCCTAACCCAAATGGCAAAAGAGGTCCAAAAAGCCAATGGAGAGAAGAATGCCCTAAAAAGCAAAATTGGCCAAATGGAAAAGGAAGTCCAAAAGATTACTGAAGAAAATACTTCCTTAAAATTTAGAATAGAGCAATTGGAAACTAGTGACTGTATGAGAAATAAAGACACTGCAAAAAAATCCAAAAGAATGAAAAATTAGAAAACAATATTAAACATCTCGTTTGAAAAACAACTGACCTGGAAAATAGATCCAGGAGAGAGAATTTAAAAATTATTGGACTATCTGAAAGCCATGATCAAAAAAAGAGCCTAAACATCATCTTTCAATAAATTATCAAGGAAAACTGCCCTGATATTTTAGAACCAGAGGGCAAAATAGAAATTGAAAGAATCCACCGATCTCCTCCTGAAAGAGATCCCCAAAGGAAAACTCCTAGGAATATTGTAGCCAAATTCCAGAGTTCCCAGGTCAAGGAGCAAATATTAAATTTAGCCAGAAAGAAACAATTCATGTATTGTGGAAAAACACAATCAGGTTAACACAAGATTTAGCAGCTTCTATATTAAGGGACCAGAGGGCTTGGAGTATAATATTCTGGAGGTCAAAGGAGATAGGATTACAACCAAGAATCACCTACCCAGCAAAACTGAGTATAATCCTTCAGGGGAAAAAATGGTCATTCAGTGAAATAGAGGACTTTCAAGCATTCTTGATGAAAAGACCAGAGCTGAATAGAAAATTTGACTTTCAAATACAAGACTCAAGTGGAACACGAAGAGGTAAACAGGAAAGAGAAATCATAAGAGACTTATTACGATTGAACTGTTTACTTTCATGCATAGAGAGATGATATAACTCATGAGACTTTTGTCAGTATTAGGGTAGTTGGAGGGAAAAGTATATGAATGTATATCTTTCTATCTATCTATCTATCTATCTATCTATCTATCTATATATAGAGAGAGAGAGCGAGAGAGAGAGAGAGAGCACAGGTGAGTTGAAGATGAAGGGGCCATATCTGGAGAATAAAATTAAGGGGTAAAAGAAGATTATACTGGGAGAAGGGGAAAAGGAGAGGTAGAACAGAGTAATTTATCTCAAAAAAAAAAAACCCAGAAAAGAAAATGCTTTTACAGTGGAGGGGCAACAGGGGAAGGTGAGAGGAAATGAATGAATCTTATTCTCATAGGATTTGGCTTAAGGAGGGAATAATGTACACAGTCAAGTTGGTATGGAAATATATCTTATCCTACAGGAAAATAGGGAAAGAAGGGAACAAGAGAGCAGGAGAATGATGGAGAGGAGGGCAGATTGGGAAAGGGGGTAATTAGAAGCAAACACTTCTGAGGAGGGTCGGAGTCAAAAGAAAGAGTACAAAAAATGGGGGGGATAGGATTAAGGGAAATAGAGTTAGTTTTTCACAACATGACTACTGTGGAAGTGTTTTGCATAACTGCACATGTATAACCTATATTGAGTTGCTTGCCTTTGCAATGAGGGTGGGTGGGGAGGGAGGAAGGGAGAAAATTTGGAACCCAAAGTTTTAAATATGCATGTTTAAAAAAATATTTTCACAGAAAATTGGGAAATAAGAAATACAAGAAAAGGGGTACAGAAATATATCTTTCTGTACAGGAAAGTAGAAGGGGAAGGGGATAACAGAAGTGGGGCATAGATATAACAGAAGGTGGACTAGGGGAAGAGATTCAGAATGCACGCCATCTTGGAGTGAGGGAGGGGCAAGATGGGGTGAAAATTTAGAACTCAAAATCTTGTGGAAGTAAATGTTGAAAACTAAAAATAAATAAATTTAAAATTAAAAAAAGAGAGAGATGCAAAAAGTGAGGCTGAGAAATGTTAAGTGACTTGTCCAGAATTGCCCAGCTAGTTAGTGTCTAAGGCAGGATTTGAACTTAAGTCTTCCC
This sequence comes from Phascolarctos cinereus, assembly GCF_003287225.1. Classification (NCBI taxonomy): domain Eukaryota; kingdom Metazoa; phylum Chordata; class Mammalia; order Diprotodontia; family Phascolarctidae; genus Phascolarctos; species Phascolarctos cinereus. The sequence continues at coordinate 251,660,183 of NW_027555514.1, forward strand.
ATTTTCAAGTCTACTATTTTATCCATTCTACCATCTATCAACTTGATAAGGCCATCCTCAAATGATTCTAGGGCCTCTCATTACCTCCTGGGGTTGATGTACTATTATGGGTGAACATATATTCACAACCAAAACTTCAAGTGTCCATCAATGACTCTGTCAGGCAGTTTCAAATAATACTTGGAAAAGGGGAAGAATTGATTTAATTGTTACAGAATTCTAAGTAAAGAACAATGCTGTATCAGGGTATAAATGTTCCCTGAATAATCTCTCTGCAACCCTAATTAATGGGACATGTACTTGGTAGATTAAATAGAGTGCCAGACCTAGAGTCAGGAAGAGTCATCTTTGTGCATTCAAATCTGGCCTCAGACTCTAACCGTAGGGTCCTGGGCAAGTCACTTAACACTGTTTGCTCAGTTTCTTCATGTGTAAAATGAGATGGAGAAGGAAAAACACTCTAGCATCTTTGCCAAGAAAGCCCCAAATGTGATCATGAAGAGTCAGACACTACTGAAATGACTAACCCTCACTAATGGAAATGATATAATCAGATTATTCATGGTAGGAAGGTAGAAATTTAAGCCCTGAATGATATTTCCTCTTTCAGCATCAGCACAGCAGCTAGCAAAAGTAGATCTTTTGGAAGCCAGAGATAAAAGATGTTGAAGCCATGTTCATGTTTTCTGGAGTTCTTTTCCATTTCTCTGCCATCTGTGGTATCTTGCTGCTTAAATATACTCTTTCATCAAAGTCTAGATATTGGCATTATTTCTTCTCTTTAGTCTCTCTGCCTACAGTTGAAACATTCAGGTATTACAACTTCTTTCCAAACAGCCCCAAATGATTCTCATTATCTCTTTTTTAATTCCCTCAGTGGAAGCAGTACTCATGCAGTGTCCCACCTTGGTGACATTTTTACAATAAAGACACAGAACACTCTGGAAAATGTAGTACAGACCACTTCTTCCAATGTCTAAGGCATCTTTTGGGCTTAAGTTTTGTGATGCCATAGGGACATTTGATGGAAACATCCATCTCCATTTCCATTTGGAGCATATATTATATTTTGTTAAGCTATGACTTAGTTGTTGTATAGCTAGTGTATTTTTTTTTCTTTTTTAAAATCACAAATAAACATCCTAGCAGGATTTTTATACATTTCATTCATTTCCTACACAGCTGCACTCCTTTGGACTTCTTTGTCTAATTGACTTCTTAGCTATGCCCATAGGAACCTCATCATTCTGCAAAATTACATCAATTTTGGTACACGTTGGTCTTTTCTTCTCCTGGGGCAATTCTGAATAAAGATGGAGAAGATAATTCCTAAAACCACCATTTAAAGAGGGCTCCTGGGCCAGCCATCTATTTATTTTCCACCTGGCTGCACTGCTTTGGCTTTTATCCTAGTCCCATCCCAGGTACCTCCAGTTACTCCATTTCCTGCTTTTTTAGCTTCATTTTGTGTATTGTCTTCCACCCATTAGATTGAAAGTTCCTTGAGAGAAGAGACTGTATTGTTCTTATTTGTATTCCTAGTACCTAACAGAGTGCCTGGCACATGGTAGGCACTTAGGAAATGGCAATTGACTGACTGCCCTATTGATCTTCACCATGGTGTGACCACTGCACTTGCCACAGCTTCTTGGAGCCACAGGTGAGAGTCGAATGCCAGGTGGACACTAAAAATGAATGAGAAGGCCTGAAAAGGGCTTGGCATGACTTCACACCAGAGGTAATAGTCTTCCTTAAACATCCCATAGTGTGTGTGTGTGTGTGTGTGTGTGTGTGTGTGTGTGTGTGTTGTGTGTGTGTGTGTAATCAAATTTACTTTTCTCTCTTAAATAAATTCAAGTCTAGTTAGACAAAATGAGATAGAAACAAATTCACATATTAGTCTAATGACTTACAAGCCAAGTAAGACTAAGTATTTGTAATTTAATAAAAAAAAATACATAGAGAGGATTTGATGAAAAGTGGGAATAGAACAAAGTTTCACAACAGCAAATTCCACAAAAATCTACCTAAATACAAAACACATACCCATACTAAAAAAATGACTAAAGTACAAGGGACTACTATATTTTTCACAACTAGAAATAAGGAACAAATTCTTAATAGTCTACAACTGAGTAGTCTGTTGATCTATATTCCCCTCCCCCCCCAGCTTCATATTATTTTGATTTTTGGTCATTATTACATTTTAAATAAAATAGAAACTACAAAACATTCAGTCACTTTTAAAAATAAATCTTTTGATTTGCATTGCCTTTATTCTTTTATATGAATTTTATTTTTTATCTAATTCTGTAAATGTGTCATTAGTATTTTCATCAGTATAACATTGAAGCAATCTATCTCTCTGTCTATCTATCTACCTACCTACCTATCTATTTATCTATCTATCTATCTATCTGTCTATCTATCTATCTATCTATCTATCTATCTATCTATCTATCTATCTATCTAAAAATTTTGGAACCATTCTGTGGAGGCTATTAGGTGAATTATTAACCTATGGATTGACTCCATAGGCTCAAAACCTTGTAATGCTAATAACTCATGAGTTTGCTGGGCACCTGCATTTTCCATGGACAGCATGTTGATGAACCTTTTCATATGTCATTAAGTTATCATTACATACTAATTATTATCTAACTTTTATGCAGCTTTGTTCATTTTACTAGCTATTCTTTAAACCTTTGGTTGGTCAGCCTATATTCTCTGTATTAATGATGAAATTGATGTGGAGTAGGAGAGTCAAGATTGGTCAAAATTTGTTCTACATTTTTTAACACGTACGTTATTTATTCATAATCACTTTATGGATAAAGCTAATAGCAGATATAGTTACATCCTGATTAGTGCAAATAATGAATCCTCTTAAGTGGTAGCATTCTTCAAATTAGCTCTGCATTTTTTCCCCACTAGGCATTTGACATAATTATAACTTGAATGGTTGTGACAACTTCAAAGGATTCATTATTTGCACTACTTGGGACCTAAGTGTGAATGTATGAAATTCAACTTAAGGAACAGTAAATAAACAACTGCTGTATGCAGTTATCTGTGTTTTGTGTTGGTGGAGATATCAAACAGTTAATACATGGAGCCCCTTCCTTTTGGCAGCTTATTTCTAGAAGGGAATAAATGGAGACATAACACTGATTATTATTGAATTTTAGTGATTTGTGCATGCAAAAGAATTTTCTGGCTTGATGCCCTTGTAAATTACACATCCTAAATGTATTTCTGATAATACATAAAAGCCACTAAATTTGGTACTGTAACACCAGCCTCTTAAGAAGGCAGAATTATATTTGAAAACTATTTTATTATGTACCCTTTAGAGTCAGACATCTGACAAAATTAGAATTTAGTAGCTGTGCTGATTGAAATTTAACTGAGAATCATGCAAATTTCATGGAACAAAGGTTGATTGCCCAAATTGCTTGGTGTGCAGGATGAAATAAGACATCTGTTATTGGTTTTAATTAATATGCATTTATCTGACAATACTTGGGTAATGGATCTGTTGCTGAACCAATCCTTGTTTCCTGTTCTTGCAAGAGATCTTAGAACTAACATTAAGTAGGTAATTTTTTGGTTTAATACATAATGCAATTAACCCAGATGTCTATATTTTTAGTTAACAGTAAGATTTAGTGGAAATGGAAACTTTGTCTATCTCAAAAACACATTTATATTAAGTCTCATACCAATTACTCAGTACTCAGCAATAAACACAATGTTAGGCTTGGACAATGAAAGTTAAAACAGTGTTTATAACTTGTATTTATGAAAGAATTTTAACATACTAATCATTGAAAAAGGTGTAGATAAAATAACTCCAATGCTTTTCCATTCTCGGTTATGCTGATAATTGAGATCTCTGCTATTTTGATGTCCAAAATTACATCTATTGGAGCACTATATTGTTACAGAAATAGATATGAAAGGTAATTCAGTAATGGAAAATAACTCTAAGTGTGTTAGAAGTGAGAAAAAAGGAGAAAATCTTATGAATACATATGTTTATTTATACATACATATACATATATGATTCCATATACTATTTTCTATAAATATAGACATAGATAATATTTACTTTTATGTGCACATTGTGTCTGCTTTGATACAGCATAAGTTCTTTGAAGTCAGAGACTTTTATTTTTGTCATTGTATCTCCAGTATCTAGTACAGTGTCAATAAGTCAAAAGCCAAAATCTATGAACCTGTTTTACTGTGAAATTGAGAGTATGCTTCAGGCAACATTTTGATTTAGGGTACAAATAGATAAAGAGTGTTGGCATGTATCATTTAATCATAGCACCAGGAGCTAATGCCCACCAATCAGAAACCAACCCTATGATGTGAAGCATAGTAACTAGATTATTTCAATTCCATAGAAAACTGACCTGAAGAACATTAATAATTGAGTAAAATATAAGAAAACACTCTTAACCAAAATATTGAAACAGGTAAAATATTAGACTTGATTTACAGAGGATGTTATGGAAGCTTGTTCTTTGTCAGTGTTTGCAAATTAGATATTTTAGGTGGTTTATGTGAAATCTTAAGTGGGTTATGCGAAATGAGGTGACTTCTTGTATTTGCCCTTCTGATCTAAATATTTTGATAACTATAGCAACAATAATTTGCCATTTTGAACTGAATAATAGAATATTTAAAATGCAAATGAATAGGGAGGGGTAACATGGAAAAGAATCAGACATATTGTTGTGTCTATTTTATTGATTTACAGCAAAACAGACCTAATTTTAGGTTACGAAAACACTCGGTTTCACTGTATAAGAAATCCATGGATACCATAGTTTGACAGACACTTAATTGTTTAATGTTTTGAAATTAGAAACTTCTGAAACAATGAAAAAATGTAGAGTGGTGATATTTAATGATTTTCATTTATTAGAAAAAAAATTAAAATAATTTCTTCAAAGTAATCTTATTTTCAGCATTTTTTTTAATATTGCAGGCAGCATTATGAAAACATGGCTAAGAAAATGTAAATATGTAAGGAAGGGGGGTATTTCTGTCCAGATAGGGCAGAATGAACAGAAATATAACTTATATGATATAATGTTTTTAAATTCTTCCCCACAAAAAATATCTAATTCTCACTTTATCATCATGATAGTAAGTCATTATTTTGAGAAAGAAATACCCTATTAAATGCAAGTGGAACTGGAAGTGTCAATGATAGAACTAGATTCACCTAGTACAATATTTTATCAAATTCTTACTTGTTGGAGAGATTTTTAATTATTTTATTAACCAAGGAAATTCATTCAATGAAAAAGGTGAATTAGAGCATGAAGAGGGCAATTGAAACAGGTGTTATCTGAGACGTGCAAAGTTTCCAGTTGTAATTTTAACTTTATTTCTTCAGTTAATAGTAAATGTGGTCAGTTCCCATTGGAGGATTTGCTCACAAATACAGATAAATGCTAGTCCTCTCTCTCTCCTCTCTCTCTCTCTCTCTCTCTCTCTCTCTCTCTCTCTCTCTCTCTCTTTGTCTTCCTCTCTCAGACATTTCCTAGTTGTGTAACTTTAAGCAAGTCAGTATCCTTATCTGTAAAATAGAGATAATAATACGTACCCTTTTCAGGGTTGTTGTGAAGACAAATGTAATAATATATGTAAAATGCTTTGGAAAACATTATATTATTGTTATTGTCATGATGATAATGATGGCTATTTTATGAGAGATTGGGGGGGATTTTAGGAGGAGGAGAAAGGAAAAAAATGATAGAACAACACAGACATTTACAAGCAGTGATACAAATGGAGGGAGAAAAAAATGGAGTAAAAAATACCACCTTTTTTACAACTGTAGACTTAGATGGAGATATAACTTTTTGATATTTATATTGTCAAAATAGAATTTTTCTTACAAAAAGAGATTCTCTATTGATTTTTAAAATTTTTTTGACTTTTTATTTATTCATATTTTTTGTTTTCAACATTCACCTCCATCAGATTTTGAGTTTTAAATTTTTCCCCCTACTTGCTCTCCCCCCTCCCCAAGATGACATGTGTTCTGATATAGTGTCTACATATGTATTCATATTAAACATATTTTCACATGGTCATGTCATAAAGAAGAATTAGAATCAATGAGAGGAACCATGAGAATGAGGAAACAAAACAAAACAATAACAAAAAGAGAGAGCAAATGGTATGCTTCAATCTGTATTTGGACTCCATAGTTCTTTCTCTGGATGAGGACAGCAATTTTCCATCATGAGTCTTTTAGAGTTGACTTAGATACTTGCATTGCTGAGCCAAGTGTATGAAAGTTAGTCTTCACACTATGTGGCTATTACTGTGTATAATGTTCTGGTTTTGCTTACTTCACTCAGCATCAGTCCATATGAGTCTTCCCAGGTTTTGCTGAAATCCATGCGCTCATCATTTGTTATAGCACAATAATATTCTATTACATTCATATACCACAACTTATTCAGCCGTTCCCCAATTGATGGGCATCCCCTCAATTTCCAATTCTTTGCTACCACACAAAGAGCTGCTATAAATATTTTTGTATATGTGGGTCCTTTTTCTATTGATGCTTCAAACATTACATTGTAATAAGTGTTATCCTCTGATTTTGAGTCACCAGAACCTTGGAGTTTCTAATCTAATTTGCTTACTGACAGCCATTTTTCCATTTACCAGTCAAGTAATTGGGGTCCAAACTATTGTTTATTAAGGAACTTATGGCAAGAACAAAGATGAAATCAGCTGGTATAGAGTTGACCTCCTAAGGATAAATCATTTTAAAGTTAAGGCAAGTGCATTGACACAAATTTTGCCTCACTGAAAACATTGCATCTCCTGAATGTCTAGGTTATGGCCTCCCAAAATCTGTTATGGATCAAATAATCCAGTTTTCTTGGAAAACACTTGATTCTTATAGGCGTAGTTTAAATCACCTAACTTTGAAAGGCAGTACGATACCAAATTACATTAGAAAAAAAATGTTTTAATCTATATCTGCCGTGGTTTGTTTACAGTATATGTCATCTTATAGCTGTTTCTTTATTGAAGAGTAATCTAAATGGAATCTGCTGATGAAAGATGTCATGGCACTTTAAACATGTCTATCTAGCTCAAGCATGTCAATAATAAAAAACAGTGTAATCCCTTGATGACAGATAGCATGACAGTGTAAAACCATCTTTCTAGCTAGGTATGCCAATGGTAAACACAATGTTAACCTTTTAGTTACTAGGTGTAAACTCTGCCTCTCTTTGAAAGTCTACATGGATGGGAAAGGAAGGGAAACTTCCAAGAAGATTTTCCAGGATCTCAGTATGTTCGTAAAGAATAAGTCTTGTACATGATAATTTTGTAACATATTTAAAAAAGAATAGCAAGCTGTACATAACAGATTTGTAGTTTTGAATGCGATCATTTTTAATCATACTATGTTATGGAAATGGTTGTATAAAACCTTACCTTTTGCCACTTATTCCAGTAGCTTCCTAAACAGGCTCTTCACTTCTGAACTTTCCTTCCCCCAATAAATTCAATTTATTGTTTTTTCTCAAAGCTCAGCTGAATAACTTCTTTCTGCATAAGTCCTTTAATGATTCCCCATAGTTGCTAGGTTGTCTCCTTCAAAATTATCTTGTATTCATTTTGTATGTACCATAAATATAAATGCTTTCTCTCTGAACAGTATGTAATCTCCTTGAAGGCAGGGTTAGTTGCCTTTTTATCTCTGTATCACCAGAATCTAGCATAGCACCTAGTACCTAGTAGGCAATAATTAAATGCTTATAGATCAATTTGATTCTTCTGCTGTGATAACTCTAGACCACTGGTCAAATATTTTTAATATATTTCAATGTTTCAACATTTAAGTAAAGAATCAATTCCTTCCACAATTTGTCAAAACATCTTTTCAATTTTCTTTCTCATTACTTCTTTTGAGGTGCTCTAATCTCTTGTGAAATAAATGCACACCGTCTCGTTAAAAAAAATCTACACAAACCTACTTCTCTGTCTTTGCTTACAATATTCCTTATGCCTTAAATACCAGTCTTCCCAGAGAGGATGAGGAAAATAGATATATTAATGAATTGTTAGTGGAGCATTGAACTGGTCCAACCATTCTAGAGAACAAGTTGGAACTATGCCCAAAGGACACAATTGTGCATTCCCTTTGACCCAGCAATACCACTACTTGGTCTGTACTCCAAAGAGATAAAAAGGAAAAGGACCTACATGTATAGCTCTTTTGTGTGTGTATGTGTTGGCAAAGAATTAGAAATTGAGAGGATGCTAATCAATTAAGAATGGCTAATCAAGTTGTGGCATATGACTGTGACAGAGTACTATTGTGCCATCAGGAATGGTGAGGTGGTTGGTTTCAGAAAAACAAAAGACAAAACCAAAATCAAACAAATAAACAAAATGCCAAGACCTATATGAGCTGATGCAAAGTGAAGTGGGAAGAACTGGGAAGTCATTGTGTACAGTAACAACAATGTTGTAATGATGATTATCTGAGAAAGGCTTGGCTACTTTCATCAGTACAATGATCCTAGTCAATTCCAAAGGTCACATGGTGACAAAACCCCAACCTCCTCCAGAGAGAAAACTGACGATGAATTCTGAGTGCAAATTAAAGGAAAAAAAACTTCCTTTTTTTTTTTTTGGCTTTGTTTGTGACATGGCTAATATGGAAATGTTTTACATGATTTCATATGTATAAGTGATATCATATTATTTACTTTTTCAGTGGGTGGAAGGATGGGAGACAGGGAGATACTTTGGGACTCAAAATTTAAACAGAAATGAATCTTAAAAATAAATAAATAAATAATAATTCCCAATGAGGAAATAACTGGGAAGAGAAGATATGAGAGTCCTCTCAGAGGATCTTGAGTATGTGACACATTAGATAAATAAGCCAGTTAACAGATTCGGGGCTTGAGCATGTAAAAACAAAATACTTGATACTGAGCCTACTCTTTGAAGGCTAGAACTTTTGATACACTTATTGCCAGGGTCCAGAAATCCTCCCAGGGCACAAGTAAACCTTCAGCCCACAGGTTGAGATAGATAGACTACTCACAATGTGACGGGAATACACACACACACACACACACATATATGTGTGTGTATGCAAATACATATACATATAAACATATGTATGTGTATGTATACAAATACATACACATATACACATATATATACATACATTATATATATATATATATATGCATTTTTGTATGCATGTAACCTCTGTCCCTCTGACTGGAGAGCAAGTCATGGGCTTTCCCTCTATTTAAGGAAAAGGCTTAACACAATCAGCCCTCCCCATGCCCCCAGTTTATTATGATTATTTTGCTTTTGGACCTGTTTGGAACTCTTCAACAGTCCATCCTTCCCCAGGAAACTCATTAGAAATCAAATTATTCTGGAAGATGGAATCTGCCAGGTATTCCCATCTCCGTGCTACCCCCCCTACCCCTGTGAGTGGACCCTATCACTGGATATCCAGGCCATGGGCTCTGATACCTGTATTTAAAGTGGAAGCTTAGTCCAGATTTCTCCTTATTTCTTACCAGGTACACTTGCTGGGATTTCTCTGTCCTATACCCCATCCTTTCCCATTCCTATTAGATGGTGATCTTGAAAACAAGGACTGTGCATGTTTTTTGTTTTTGTATCCCTAATACATGGTATGTGGCACACAATACATGTTTGATTAATGTTTATTGACAGACTACATGTAAACATGCATGTATGTGTTCATATGTGTTTATGTATGCATTCATGCATGTATGCACACACACAAAACACAGTTAGCTGGAACAGAAAATAGGGTATTGGACTTGGAGTCAGGAAGGCCTTGGTTCAAACTTTAACTCAGACACTACCTGTTTGATCCCTGGCCAAGTCTTTTAACTTCTCTCAGCCTCCTGATCTGTAAAATGGAGAGAATCAAGTACCTACCTCCAACAATAATTGTGAGGATTGAGATAATATATGTAGGCAAAAATAGTGACTTGCTTGAGCTCTCCTCCAAACCCCTCCAAATACCTGTAAAAAATGACTCTAAAGAGATAATATATGTAAACTTTTTTTTTTTCTCAAACCCTAAGGCACCATATAAATGTTTGCTATTATTATTATTTATTTTAATGCCCTTTCTTTTCATCTGTTACAGGGAAGAATTTCCTCTACCAATATGTAACAGTTTATAGTCACAGTGTGTTACTACTCAGCTGTTAAGCATATTGCTCAGAATTGCATAGCCATCAGAACCCTTATCTGTCTCTAAGGCCATTTCTTTACCTCCTATGAAACACTGCCTTTCAAAAAAGTAAAATGAAGAAAGTTAAATGAGAAGAAAATTATATTATGTAACAAAGCTACTTCTTGTGTGCCATCATTTATAAATTGAGCCTAAGCAAGCTTTTAGGGAGTCCAAAGATTTGATAGCTTTTTTCAAGGAAAAAATATTTTTGATATTTGGGGCATGTAGGCAGAATAGTGCATATAGCACTGGGCCCGGTATCAGGAAGATCTGAGTTCAGATCTAGCCTCAGACACTAGCTGGGTGACCTTGGGAAAATCACTTAAATATTTCAATATTTGTTTGCCTCAGTTTCCTCATCTGTAAAATTGGGATAATAATAGTACTTATCTCCAAGAGTTGTTGTGGGCATCAAATAGGACAATAATTGTAAAGTGATTAGCATAGTGTCTGGCATATAGTAAGCATTATATAAAAGTTAGCTATTATTATTGTCTTTGTGGTCATTGGTCATTGTTGTTGTTATATTTCAACTAATATATAATCTTATCCATATGGGTATTTACTTGCTCCAAAGATGTAGATTACAATATATTTATATGTTCCCATCTTTTTTGACTCTTGAGCATTTCATTTCTACATAAATACCACAAAGGGTGTGTGCTAGGCATGCTGAAGGCCTTCTTCTAAACCATTTGACTTTGAATCTACATGGATATCACTAGGGCAGATAGGCTGTATACCCACCCTCCTTTCTATAAGACTTTCCTATGCCATTTGATAAATATCCGGCACTTTTTATTCACCTTTTCCTGAACAATTCTTCATTGCTAATTTGTTGCAGTCTACTCATGTTAAGTATAAACCTCCCCATTTCTTTTTGGGTCTTGGGCAACTTCAAATTCTTCTAAGTCTGTTTATTCTAAGGCTAACATCCCTTCATCATTACTGGAAGAATATTTATGTTAGACACCCATATATGTGAATGATAAATGTATTGCTTGACCTACTACATTACTTTCCAGAAAACTGTATATCGTTGTTTGGATAATAAACATTTTTCTTTTACTTGTTCAGTTTTTTTTCTCTCTGCAAATCTTTAACCTAAGGGTTTTTATTCTTATTTTTGAATTAATCCTCCCTTAGATTATTTTGAAAGGAGGATAAGACTAGCGACTGAGGAAATAAAGGAAGACCTCTATGAGGATATAAGATTTGAGCTGAACCTTGAATATAGTGATTAATACCCAGCATTATAGGGGAGGAAACCATTCCAGGCATGAAGATCAGATTTTCAAAGGTTGAAAGTATGAGATGGAATTTTGTGCACAAGAACAGTCAATTTAATGAAATTAATCCCTGTAGTTACAGCTAGCAAGGAAAGAACCTCTTTGAGAAACCATGATTTAGACACTACTTCTCTTCATAGGGGGAGGGAAGTCTCATTGAAGATTGTCTACATGTCAGTTTTGCAAAGCTACTGTACCATCATCTTACTTTTATTTTTTCAGTAGGTAGAGGAAATAAGGCATGAAAAAAGAATAAAAAAGTCTGTCCTCTATTCATAACAGGAATGCTGTGAAGCTTAATGTAATTATACTTGTTGTGTGTGTTTGAGGTCTTTTGATGAAAGAAGGTATGTAAGTATCCAATATTATCACTGAACTGGGGTTCATGAGGATATGATATTCCATGAATACATACCAACATTATATTGGCCTTGAGGACAGCTCTACTGAGTGAAAGCCATTTGTCTTCTCTCAAAAACATGTCATTGCATAGATGGAGTCCATTTTCATTGGACCCCAAATCAAGTGATCATGATCAAAATTTGGATATGAAATGACTCTAAATGTGTGAAATACCTTAAAGATGTTAGGCTTTAACACAGAAGCATGATGATGTGCAATAAAAATGAATAATTCTCCCAAATAACTCCTGAGAATAGGTAAAATTGGCTGTTTTTCAAGACTGTCTTAAACTAGCTTCTACAGCCCTACTACTGGAAAGAGTATGGTCCCTGCAATGGAAGGGCCTCATTTCAAATATCAGTTCCAATACATACAATGACTTTGGACAAGTCGAGCAATCTCTCTGAGTTTTAGGAGTTTGCCGGGGGTGGGGAACCTGTGGCTTTGAGGCCACTTATGGCCCTCTAGGTCCTCAAGTATAGCCCTTTGACTGAATCCAAACTTCACAGAACAAATCCTTTTATTAAGGGGCTTTGTTCTGAGAAATTGGATTCAGTCAAAGAACCACAACTGAGGACCTAGAGGCCACAGGTTCCCCACCCCTGGTTTGGACTATATGGTCTCTGAAAACCCTTCTAGATCGACATCTATTTTCTTTAAGAATGAGAATATGTTTATATAATACCTTGGAGATACACACACATATGTGTATATATATATACACACAATCAAGTCACATATATATGCATATATATATATATAATTTCATGTAAATATATCTAGGCATATATTAGCATGTATAAGCATATTTCACTACCACTACAATGCATAGACATGTATGTGCACGCACATATGCAAATTCCAAGAAGGGTCAGCATTTTAGCCACTTTGATGTGGAGACACAAAGTAATCAGGCCCCATTTATCCAGACAGAATAATTTGGAAGTGATTAGATACTAATTAAAGATACTTCATTTTATGTATAGCATCTTAATCCAAATACTCAAAGTATCTGTCACCTGTCAAAACAACAACTAAAAAAAAAACAAAAAACAGGGTAACTTTTATGCAAGGTAATAGCTACCAACCAAAAAAATCAAGCAAAATAAAGATCAAAGTATAATCAGATCTACAAAAATGAGATGGAAAGGGAATTACATTAAATTAATCTGTCAATCAGACAACATTTATTATGTACCTCCTGGATGCCAAGCACTGTGCTAGATAGTGAGGATGAGAAGAAAAAAATAAATCTTACTTGACATCAAGAGCTTACACTCTTCAAGAGAACAATGTGTACATCTATGTGCATATATTAAATATGCACATATAAAATGAAATACATTCACAAAATAAGAATGTAGTTTTCCAATATGTGGAAGGAGGGTGTCATTAGCACTTTTTGGATCCAGGAAAGGCTTGATTTAGAAGATGCTCCTTGAGTTGAGTCTTGAAATAAACTAAGGATTTTAAGAAACCATAGTAAGGAGAGAGTGTATTTCTGGCATCAGTTACACCCAGCATACATTCATAAAGATGGACAGATAGAGTGTCAGGCTAGTGAGGTGATACATTCGTATGAACAACTCAGAACAAAAAGACAATCTGAGTAGAATGCATTTGCTGTAAGAATTACCTTGTGAGCTATAGAACTGGGACTATAGCCCCTACTCCAGGAAATCAAGACAAATGAAAACAAAAGAAGCAAAATCTCCACCATACCACTTTCTGCATTATAGTGTTGGGGTGGGTTTCGGGGAAGGGAGGGAGTCACTGTTAAAGTGGAGGGAACAGGGCTACCTAGCGGTGCAAACAAGAATCATGGCTAAGTTTCTCTGCTTCATGGGAGCTAGACGGTAGAAAAAGCCTCATGTTTTTGTGTAAATGGTCTTAATAGACATCACCTAGATCTACTGTATTCTTAGAACTAGTTTTACCCTAAACTTCTGTAACCACAAAAAAAAATGAAGCAGTATATGATTAAAACCTTCAATACTGATATGTCATTGTCTATACAGCAAATGAATAAAGAAATAATTCATTGATCCTAGAGAACTGAATCCTAATTTTCACAGTGTAGACTCACTTAGATCCTGATACAAGCGTGTTTAAGAGAAGCCCAGTACAGATAAAAATGAGACATATAGGAAAGCCTTTAAAGTAATGTTTCTCTGGCTACTGTGGAATTCAGTCCCTACAGGTTGAAAAAAAAAGGGATTGGAAAGAGGGAGCTTTCCACAGGGAGACAGATTTTCTAATTATATTGGAAAATATAAAAGATTTCCTGGCTTTCTCATCTCTTCCGGAAATTAGTTAGACCTTTTCCTGACATTCTTCCACATTATTTAAAGTGCCATTGCAATGGGCCATTACTTGCACTTGTTGGCTTCAATTTTGAAACATCCATGCAGGATCAAATAGTGAGACTGATTCTGTTCCTTTGGGGGGATTTTCTGCTTTGCAAATATTGCAGAAAGAGAATGAAAAATCTCATCCTAATGAGTCACATTTGAGGCAAGATATTTGATATTTTGCCTAATTTTTAAACATTTTTTAACCGCAGTGTAGATGCAAGCCATAAAAAATAAACAGTATTATTAGTCTTGGGAAAGAAACAACATGAGTAGCGCAGTAGAAGATTCCCTTAATCAATCTTTGTTTCTTAAATTGTAACCCAGGGGGTCATGATTTGATAATTAGTCTTTTAAAAATGAAAGCTTTTCTCCCTCTTCCATTCCATTAAAAATAAATACAGCATGCATGTCCTTGGAGAGGCATGTCAGAAAGGCTGAAATGCAGGTAGAAAATAGTGCGCCCTAGGTAGGAAATGATTGTTTCAAGAAATCAGCCTCTTACCATCTATATTTAGCTTTATACACAGTCATTTATTTGCTATTTTATTTGAAGGGCTTTTATCCCATTATTTGACTCTTTGCTTGTCCGAGTCTGTTGATTTAAAGCTGAAACTCAAAATCACATATTTTGTTACTATCTCTCTCTGTCTCTCTCTCTCTCTCTCCCCTTATTTCTTTTCCTCTTTCTTCTCCTTTATCTCCACAATCGTAAGTCAAGGATCATTTTAGTCTGCCACTTATTTTTTTTCCCTTTTTGGTGAAGTAATAAGGGTTAAGTGACTTGCCCAGGGTCACACAGCTAGTAAGTGTTAAGTGTCTGAGGCTGGATTTGAACTCAGGTCCTCCTGACTCCATGGCCAAAGCTCTATTTAATGCACCATCTAGCTGCCCCTAGTCTGCCACATTTTAGTATATTTTACAAAGGGATATTAATTAGATTGGTTACCAAATGAATATTTTGTACAAAATATTCCCCCCAAAGTCTGGAATATGTGCTCACATAAATACATACAGAGTCCCAAGAAAAGTGAGCTCTAGTTTAGACCATATATGTAGCAAAGTGCAAACACTAAAGAGGAATTCTTGTTCCATTTCTAGGTGCTCAAAAAGTTCCCCTTAAGCATATTGTAGTTTTTTGTTTCTTTCTTGACATAGTATAAAATCAGGAATGTATGTCCAATGTATTGTTGGTGGCAATATACAACACAGTCATTGTCATTAGCTGATTCAGGGATGCTGTTGGTATACTACAGAGAAGAAGAGAAGTCTAAAATACTTCAAAACCCAAAAGGTCCTACTCTTACCCAAAAGGGGAAGAGTGGTAGGAATACTCAGGGTTGAAATTAAGACCTTTCCTTCTACCCCCTCTTCTTGGTAGTTCTTTAGGAACTTTCTGGAATGCTGCACTTACTCCAACATTTCCAGTCACTCTCATTCTCTAGCTTGATAACTTATAGATTACTGAGGGTTTGGCCAAGTTTCCTTGGCCTATAAAAAAATGAGTATTATGTAACACCACTACAGTTGGAAGAATTTTCAAACTGTATATAATTGATTGGTTATTTCAATCAATAGATTGGTTGACTAAATCAATATTAATTGATCGATCATATTGAAAAAATCAATCACCTCATCTTTATACTATGCAAAGTACATAAAGTAATATCAAGTGGAAGAGAGTACTAACTACTTGGGTTAAAGGATATGTAGCTCATGAGAAGAGCTGTGAATGAAACCTAAGACTCTAGAAATGAAAGGTGAAAAGGGAGGCCATTCTAATCATAGGAGAAAGCAAGCACAATGACACAGAGGTGAGGGATGTCATTTCATACATTGAGAATAGCTAGCACACAATTAATGAGTGAGAGCCATAAATTGATCCCAGGTTTTCTGACTATAAGTGATGTTCGTTCCACTAAATATATGTAAAAGTTATTTTAAATTAAAAAAAAATCTTTCCAAATTTTGATGAAAAATATTGCATGTATCTTACCTCACATTCAACAGTGAGCCAAGGCTTTCTATTCACCCCTCACCAGAGGATATATTACATTTGTATAATATAGTCTATGTAAAGTGTTGAATTATTAAACAAGCTAGCGAACTGCTAAGTCTATTTTTCAAACAGGCTTGGTAAATAGTATTGCTTCATGCAATTTGTTTTCTTACTCTAACATACATGTGGAATATTCATTTATAATAGAGGTATTTTTATTAGAATTTCTAATGAAATTCTAAATTCTAAGAACAGGCATTTTTTCATTAGTCAGTAAAATGCGTATTTATGATTGTTTGTTATGTGGAAGGTTCTATGCCATGTGCTAAGGGGTATAGAAAGATGAATAAGATGTGGTCTTTGCCAGGGTGGAATACATAACCTAATTTTGGATGCAAGATATAGACATAAATAACTGTAACAAATGATTGAGTATGATGAGTACATAAGAAGTACATATTTCTATGACAGTTTGATAGATTCACATATTCTTTCATAACATCTAGGTAGGATGGGAAGTAGGTCACGTGTCACGGAGGAAGTGGTATTTGAGCTGAGTTGTTAGATGTGTGCATTTCAACAGGCAAAAATAGAGGAAGGACATATTTGCTAATGGTAATGGATTGAGCAATGGTACGCAAGTGGAAAAGGCTGAAATATATTTAAAGAACAGTGAATAATCTAGTTTGGATGCAAGATAGAATATATCATCAGACTGATACATCTCCAAGCAAGGAAACCTGGGAAGTACATGGTTGAGACTAGAGGTACCAACCTGTATATAGATGAAATTTCCTTTAGCCATTTCCTCAAAACTCAGATGGATCAGTGAATAGATCCCTAGGCCTGGAATCAAGAAGGCCCAAGCTTCATTCTATCTCCAGACACTTAAAAGCTTCTTGATCTTGGGCAAGCCACTTAACCTAAGTTTGTCTCAGTTTCCTTAAAAATAGAATGGGGATAATGATACCTACGTCCAAGAGTTGTTGTGATTATCAAATAAGATAACATTTGTAAAGTGGCTCTGAGAAGAAGGAAGGCAGGGGAAACTCATGAGATTTTGGAAGATGTAGAGAGTGAAGCTGTCATGAGGCATAGATAGGATAATGACAAATTCTGTTTCTATAGCATTTGCATTTTCAGTGATGATAGTAATGATGCTGATAACATTTACATAGCATTTTCAAAATATTTTACAAAAAACTTTTTCCTAAAATTCAGGTTTCTAAAATGCTTTATATCTACAATTTGATTGTTCCAATTACCCTGTAAAATAGGAGGACAGCTATTAAATGCTCCATTGTACAGATGAGGGAATAACGGGTCTCAGAAAAGCAAAGTAACTTTAAAATATTCATTAGTTATTATTTGTTAGTTAGATTCAGGATTTTTATTTCTATTCTTCTACTCTAAGTTCTATAAGCTTTCCTCTATACTCCAATATTCCTAGAATAATCTATTTTGACACCTCATTATGACTTAAATATTCTTGATGATATTGCAAGGGATGAAGAAAAGCAAGGACAGAGGCCAAAGTATCACCAAAGATGAACCCAGTGACCTCAAACAATAGTGAAAATAAAAACAATCTAATTTAGCATTGTAAAAAGAAAAAAGAAGTAGAATTATTAGACATTTTTGGTTAAGCATTATTTCATTGGGTTAAAAAGAATTACCATATTCCTTATATTCATAGAATATAAAATCCATTGCCAAGAGTTGACACTCATTATGCAGAGTGAGATTGATATACTGGTAATAAAGCAAAACCTTTTTCCATGCAAGGACCAATCTAGAAAAACGATGAGCATCGTCATTCCACATGAACCATGAACAGGTGCTGAGAGGTGCTCTGAGGCATCTTTGAAGGCTGAATATTCTACTATTGTTGCTCAGTTGCCTTATGTCAGGGTTTTGATTGGAATTGTTACTGACCTTAGGAGGGATACAGTTTAAGTAAATAGCCTTTTTTCTCTAAAGTTCCTCTCTTGTTTAATCAAACTTCTCCTTATGGTAATTCCAACAGCTACTTCAGTTTCTAAGAGAGGTGGTACCATAAACAGTGCAGAGTTGGGAGAGGGTGGGGGAGGAGATGTTGATGGTGGTGGTGTTTAAAGGACTGGATTTTGGCTTTCAGCATGTAGAAAGGTAGGGGGGGAAAAGGTCAACATACAAAATATGAGCCAATAAACTCAAAGAAAACGTGCATCACTTTCAAAACTCCTGGGGTTTGGAAAATCAGCTTAACCTTCCTAACCATCATTTCTATCAGGCCACTGCCCTACTCATAGGTCCTTATTGCTGCTGTATTCCTTCCAGGGGAAGGCCAAGTTCTTTGTGTAGTCATTGATTCAAAGACCAGAAAAATCAGGTTCCAATCTTGTTTTGTCTTGAAAAATCATCAATTCTATTCAAATACAAGTTTCATTTGGATGAAGTGATCATAAAAGTGCCTTCCTTCTTCAGATTCTATTCTAGTTTACTCTGCTTTGTCAAATATCTCCAATTTCATCTCTCACTGTTACCAGTAAGACCCCTAAACTATGTTTGCTTTTTTTTTCTGGCAAATTGGTTTACTCATGGTTTTCATGTATCCTTTTTACTTTCCTGCCTCTGAGTCTTTGCTTACATTTGTTCTTCCATCCTCCTTTGGAATGGCTTTCCCATATGTCTCCATTCTCTGAATTCCCATAGTATGTAATAATCTTACCAAGACTGTACCATTTAATTAATTAATTATAAAGCTCTGCTACAGGACTCTTGTTTGCAGATGGAATTGTGCTAATCTTGTTAAGTCTCAGAACAAGGCAGAGCTCCTAAGTGAAATCTACAACTGCTCAAAAGCATTTGGACAAACCACACACAAACACACACACACGCACACAACATAAAAAAGAGTAGCTATTGTCCAGATAATGACTCACAGTTTCACAGTTTGATGGATAATTGATTATATTTATATATATATATATACATATATGTATATATATACATATATATGTATATATATATACATACATATATATATGTATGTATGTATACATGTGTGTATATATATATATGTACTCCATCAAATTGAACTTAGGATACCTATGCTAATAACTCACAGTGTCAGGGAAAGATCTAATGTGATGATATTTTGAAAACATTTTGGAAACATTAAAGCACTCTATGTCTATATCTATATCTATACCTAGGCCATCCGATCTGTATCTATGTATACATATATGTATATGTATATGCATATATGTATAGATATGAATATACATGCATTTTTATTTGTTTATTAATGTGCAATGTTTGTAAAATACATATATATTTATTTGTGTATTTAGAAATATATAAAATGTTTTCTCTATTCTTTTTCATTATATCATATTGTAAAATATATCATATTCTATTATATAATATGTTAAATTATTTTACATTATATTTCACATTGTTATGTTATATTATATATTGTTACATTATATTATGTTATGCTATATCATATCACATCATATACTATGAACATATTTAATATATAATAAGAACAAATTCATATTATGTATATATATTTTCTCTCCACACATCTGTATATGTGTACATATGTATATACACATATTTAGTAGAATAGTGGTCTGAATTGTCCCTAAGAAACTGAAAACTCCTTTAATAACTAAGCTTCTCCCAGAAAAAGTAAGCCATTATTTTGAATAACAATTCCAGTGTAGGCATATGGCTGTAAATCATTGAATTTCATTGAATACTTTGGTCATTGAATACTTTGACTGTAAATCATTCATCAGCCATTTATTAAGCAATTATTCTGGGCAAGGTACTCAGAGGGGGAGGTGGTGTTGCGTGGTGGATATGAGTAGGTTACAACACAGAAATCAGCAACAAAAAGAAACAGAGTGATGGATATGGATATCTTCAGAAAAATAAATGAGCCAAAAGAGAAATGGCCTGTTCACATGGAAAGAGCCATGATAAGAGCTAACTTGTGTTCCACTGGAATCTTTGTATTATCAGGAGAAAAGTGAAGTAAGCAAAGAATTCAGTGAATGACCAACCTGTGGCAAACAGGAAGAGGACCTAGACAAGAGTATGGGCAGGCATGAATGGGCTGTGATCTGAATCATTGGCAGGAATATCCAAATCAGTTAGGTCCCAGATCAATTTAATTTTTTGGATATCCTTTTATATTGTTAATTCATATTATTAATTATAAGTGGTTCCTCATAACCTGTTCTTTCTTAACTTAAGTCTTCTTGTTCCTTATTCCCCTTGATGCACCCCATGGGATGGTAATACTGACTCGCTTATTACTGTTTACTTATGACATTTGATTTTCCTGCCTTTCTATCATTGTATTGACTTTGCACAACATTGGAATGTTTCTTTGCTCACTTTTGTCTTGTAAATTTTTTAGATGATTTCAAGACTTAGCTTAAAAACCAACATATGCAGGAGGCCTTTTCACTCCCCAAACTATTTTAGCCTTAACTTTCCTTGTAATCTGTATTTATCTTTTATATATCTATATATTTCTGTGTCTCCCCCATTAAACATATATGGTCCATGAACAGAGAGGCTGTTTTAGTGTTTTAGCCATTCTTTGTAACCCCAGCATTTAGCACAGTGCCAGGGATGTAGAATCTCTCACTACTTATGCTTCATTGATATGCATATATTTCTTAGTTTTTCAGTGACACTGCTTTTCTAGTCAGAA
The DNA here is from genome assembly GCF_003287225.1 of Phascolarctos cinereus. Classification (NCBI taxonomy): domain Eukaryota; kingdom Metazoa; phylum Chordata; class Mammalia; order Diprotodontia; family Phascolarctidae; genus Phascolarctos; species Phascolarctos cinereus. The sequence goes on from NW_027555514.1 coordinate 251,681,235, forward strand.
ATCTTGAATTATAAAATTTGTTCACAGTATCTACCAAAATATCTTATAATGAAACAATTATTACTCAACAATTTCATCATTTAAATTTTTACCGAAGTGCTTTACTTTTTTTTTTTTTAAGAATTGTTTAAGGCCTAGGAAAGATAAACTTTAATGGCTAAAAAGTTCACTAATATTTTTGAGATACCCTGTATAAGATATGACACTCAGGTGTGTGGGTTAGTTTTGCTGAATCATTCTTCCTTTAAAAAAAAATATAGAATAGTTACTGGGTAGGGTAATGGGTGGGTATATTTGGTAATAACAGTGATGTTAAAACCTAAGATATTAATTCAAAAAAAACCTTATTAAATAAGAAATAAAAAAGTTAAAAAAATACAATCAAACCAAGTGAGACAAATCAACAAATATTTATTAAGTACCTCTAGTGGCAGCTAAATGGCACAGTGGATATAGCACTGGTCTGGGAACCAGGAAGATTCCTGAGTTCAAATCTGGCTTTGAACACTTACTGGCTACGTTCTCTGGGAAAGTCACTTAACCTTGTTTACCTCAGTTCTTTATCTGTAAAGTGAGTTGAAGAAGGAAATGGCAAATCACTCTAGCATCTTTGTCAAGAAAATTGTAAATGGGGTCACTAAAAGTTTACATGACTGAAATGATTTAATAATAATGACAAACAACAGGGGACAGGAACTGTGCCAAGTGCTAGGGATATAAAGAAAGGCAAAAGTCAGTCCCTGATCTCAAGGAGCTCCCACTGGAAGAGACAATATGCAAACAACTATCTAAAAAAAAGATATGCGCACAAACATGTGTATGGGAATGAATTCTAGCTATATGTACATATGTGCATGTATACATGTATAGATATATACACATAATACACATATGCATATACATACACACATATATACATACACACACACGCACACACACACACACACACACACACACATATATATATGATAATGAACAGGAGGAAGGCACTATTCTTAAAAGATATAAAAAAAAAAATCTTCTTGAAGAATTTGAGACTTTAACTGAGATTGAAGAAAGGCCAGAGACGGAAATGAGAAGGGAAAGAGTTAGAGGCCTGGGGGGACAACCAGTGAACATTCTTGGAGCAGGGAAATGGACTGTTCAAGACATAGCAAGTAGACCTTACACACACACACACACACATACACACACACACACACACATATATAAATATATGAATATATATACACACATATATACATATATAAAAATATATACACATATACATATATATAAAATATATATGAATATATATATATATCATGTTATTTGATACAATATCTGATACAGAGTTAAGTGTTAAACAAATGCTTGTTGACTGAACTATTGGCTGATCATTACAGAAGCTCTGTGAGGTAGATAATTTTAAGTTTATCAATTTTGTACAAATCGATAATATTGTTTCGCTCAAGCATTGCCTTGTACATGGAATCTTTCCTGATCCCCTAGCTATGAATATTTATTCCCCATTTCAACATTTATCTTGAGATATGTATATACGCATGTATATCTATATGTACGTATACATACACACATACACACATATATGTGTATGCACATATGTTTATATATAATTTTATATATAATTTCAATACGCCATGATATAATATCAGCTTCTTAAGAACAAAGGTTGTTTCACTTTTCTCTTTGTATCATCAGCACTCAGAATGAGGCCTGAGACATAGTAGGCCCTGAATAAATGCTTATTGATAGACCCATTGTTTTTATTTTCTATATTGATGTTGAAGGAAACGACGCTCACAAGTTAAGGACTTAACAAGGGTCACATAGAGCTAATATTTTGCAGAGGTAATCTTCTGAATCCAAATCAGACTTTCTATTACATCGTCCTTCTCACAATAAACCTTCATGGATGAATCATTGATTAGTTTTGTTTAGTTTTGTTGAGGAGGAGTTGTGATGTTCAGAATTTAGATTCTTATAGAAAGCTACAACAGTACGCCTCCATAGCCAATTTGCCCTTAAGGCACTGAAACTGGGTCCATTGTAATCCTACTTAAGATTTAGTATAAACTCAGTGTTTCTCAGAGGGAGACAATACAGCTCTTTTAAAAGGTAAATCAATTTTTTTCTGTGTGGCTATTGGCCTTTTAATTTAGCATTAATGAATCTAATAAAAAGACATCCTTTCTGTGTTTGGATAAATGAGAGACTATAGGTTTGAAATATTGTATATTCTTTCAGACACAATTGATTTATTGATTGAATTTGCCTGACATGTTCCTCTTCCCACTTTCTTTCTAAATCTTTGTTAAAAGAGATGACTTACAAGGTAGAAAACGGGAAAGGTGGGGACTTTGGGGGAAAAAAAGGTGATGTCAAAAAAAAAAGATCAATAAAATAAAGATCAAAGAAGTAAATTAGCTCTAGTGGTTTGCAGTATGTGAACTCAAGATCTCAGGATCACTCTGCTTTCTTCAAAGGTAAAAATTTGAACCAGAGTGAATACACAGAATCCTTTTGGGGTAAACAGCTAAACTCTAGGAGCTGCTTATGGATTCTGGTCCACTGAGAAGTACAAGGAAATCAATTCTTTTAGCTCCTCCCTTATGGAGACATAAAGATAAAAATGGTACAGGAAACTGAAATGACTTCATTACTTCTAGGATTGGCCATAGTTCAATTTTGACTCTTGGAGATTTTTCTCAACCAGATAAAAACCTCGAAAACTGCACTGAACTTATCTCTGATCTCTGAGATATTTCAGGGTTCAAGGTAACCACACCAGAGATATAGGCTGGCAGAAACCACTCAATCCTAGTCTATTTCAATTGGCAGCATGCTATAGTATTCTTATACCCCCAGAGGATAGGATGATGTTTCATTTTAGGTTGACTCTGATTTCCCCCCAAAAGATTTCTCTCTATTAGGGCAACTGACCTTTTAAGAAAGTACAGTCATCAATGGACATTTTACATTGGATACATGTAATCCTATTGATGAATAGGTATAATACTAAAGCATTCTTTTGGTTTCTTAAACCTAATATTTGTATAGGTTGTTCTAATTAGGGTGAACAATTTGAACCAGGTCTAATTAAATCCAGTCAGTTGCCTACCCAGAATGGGTGCTTCATGACAAAATGAACAAATAAAATGTCAATTACTCCCAGTCTTCATATGGTTAAAGCCTTGTATCAGCATACTTGACCTTGGGTCAGCTCACTACATTGACTTTGGACCTTAGCTTCTGGCTAAATTTGGGTTACATAATCAACAATTTTTAGAATTTGAAGAAAGCTCAGTTGCTGCTTAGTTTGAGCCAAATGTGAAAAAAAAAATTTCTAGGAAAACATAATGGACAAGCAGTCATCTAGCCTCTTCCTGAAGACTTTCCAGGAAAGACAATGTACCACCTCCTTACACAACCTCTAACCGGTAAACCTGTTTGTCATTTTTTCTTTTTCAGACTATCAAAACTACATTTGTCTCTTTGCAACTTCTATGCATTCATCATTGTCTTTACCCCTAGCACTAAAGAAAACAAGTCTAATCCTTCTTCTATCTTAAACCTTCCTTCAAATATTTACTTGTAGTCAAATATTACTTCCTCTTATTCCCAAGTTTTCTATTTATTACACTAAATATCACTATAGAATTCATTGTCATGGATTCAAGGTCCTTTGCCATTCTTATTTACTCTATTTCCCCAATTTCTTATCATTGTCCTTCATATGCTATGATTCTCAGAACTGAGCCTATCACGTTAGATGTGGTCTGGTCACAGATCAGTACAGTGGAAATCACCTCTTTATTGCTGGAAGCTCTCTCTCTCTCTCTCTCTCTCTCTCTCTCTCTCTCTCTCTCTCTCTCTCTCTGTCAATGAAGTCAAAATTTACATTAACATTTTTGAAGATCAACTCACACTCATACCAAATTTGAAAGCCACTAAAATCTCAAGACCAAAAACTTTTGCCTCTCATACTTGTGATGCCATTTGAAAACAAATAACAATAGCTAGCATTTATATAGAACTTCTAAGTTTTGCAAAGTGCTTTGCAATATTATCTAATTTCCACCCTCAATAACAACTTAGAAGTTAGATGTTAATTTACTACCATTTTACAGATGAAGAAACTGAGGCAGACAAAGGATTACTCAACTAGTAAGTAAGTATCTGAGACTAGATTTGATTTTAGGTTCTCCTGACTCCAGGTTCAGCACTCTATCCATGACTATATATAGGTGCCTCGATCAAAAATCTTTCCATTTGTCATTTATCCCTGCTAAATTTCATGTTGGACGTTCAGCTAGTTGGAATAGTGGATAAAAATCTAGCCTTGGATTTAGAAATACCTCAATTCAAATCCTTCCTCAGACACATCTTGTTTGTATGATTAGCAAGTCTTCTTACCTCTAAGCCTCAGATTTGTTATCTGCAAAATGGAGAAAATAGTAGCACCTATCTTATAGGGTTGTTGTGAAGATGAAATAAGACTTGCTTTACAAAATATCTTATTGTAGAACTATATATAGAATTATGTATATTAGATTTGAAAATCTAATATATATACATATACATATATATAAATATACATATACATACACACACACGCACATATATATATGGTATGACTCCTCATTTAACTCTCTTTGAATAGCAAAAGTGAGTGCTTCATTAATGTTATGGGCAATGATAGCAGAAAGCTAAGGGGGTTAGGTCAAGTGGATACACAAGTGAACTTAATTGAGGGAATCAAACAGCTATTCCTGCTAATGGAAATAAAAGATCACCAACTTATTGTCTTAGTCAATATTATGTCTTCCTTATATAGACAAATCCTATTTGTCTAATTAGATTAACATGTCAAAGATCTATGATTTAATAAGTGCAGGAATTATTCAGACAAAACACCTCTAACTAAAAAGATTTAGAAACATAGAACCTGGTGATAGTATTATCACCGGATTGTAGATTTAGACTTGGAGAGAACCTTAGAAGTCTTTTAGTACAACTTCATCATTTTACAAAGGAGGAAGCTGAGGGTCATGCAACCACACACACACACACAAAAGATAAATGACAAGTCTAATATAACTCAGATGGTAAGAATACCCAGATTCAGAACTTGATGACTATCATAAAATCATTTAACCTTTCTAGGCCTAGGGTTTTTAACTACAAAACAAGGGTATTGGACTTGATGACATCTAGGTTTCAGTGAAATTTAACCTATGTTCCTATGTTTCTAAGATTCTTAATCCAATATCCCTCATTGTACCACCCAGCTCCAAGTACTTCTCTCTGAAACTCCTCCACAATGCTTTGTTAACTGTATAGTTATTGTATTTGCTTACAAAAGAATGTGGCCCGTTATTGTTCATTTGTTTGAGGAATAAATCAACTTCTGAGAAAAGCTGTTGATAACTTGTTTGCCTTGACAGTTGAATCATCTGTAGTACATGTCTGTCTTCCTCAAAGTTCCAAGAAAAGCAGATATTGAAATATGTAACTCACAGCACGTTTCTGAGATAGCAGTTGCTTATTTCCATATGATAGGGAATAGAATATTGGAGAAAATGGAAAATGCAGTCTGCTTCAATGATTTTTGCATGAAGAATTGGAGAACTTGTAGATTAACAATTGAGGAAATATAGAACACGGAAATGCTCAATAAAAATGGAATTTTTTTTAGGTTTTTTTTTTTTGATCTAATATAGAAAGAAGGTGAACATTTGCTTTCTAACCAAAAGCTATGATCTGGTCATTTGCAGAAAGGACACAGTTGATGATCCAAGAAATGTTAGAGAAGAGGAAATGTGTGTGTGTGTGTGTGTGTGTGTGTGTGTGTGTGTTTGACAGAGACAGAGACAAAGGAAGAGAGACAGAAAAAGGGAGACAGGAAAGGTATTCAAAAGAGTTTAAAAAAGAAATGTCAAAGCCCATTTTTTCTCTCTGTCTCTGCCTTTCTCTGTCTCTCTGTCTCTGTATCTCTCTCTCTCTGTGTCTCTGTATCTTTCTCGCTATCTCTGTCTGTCTGTCTGTCTCTCTCTCAACTGACATTCATTGCTGGTTGGTTAATGAGGGGGTTGAGTGATTTCTATGGCCCATTACTGTTGAGAATGCAAAGAGAGAATAGACAGAATATACTTTGCTTCCCATTATGACTGGTTTCTAAGGAGAAGTATTTAAGAGGCCAAATTTTGCTTTTTATTATTTTTTGCCATGCAAAATATTAGAATGGGGAAGGCATTTGGTATTTCTTTACATTGCTACCTATTATTTCTGAGAGATAGAAGTGAAGAATCCTGTAATGGATCAGAGTTATAGTGAAATTTACCAACTTTATGATGAAAGTCATTGCCTTTCCCTAAAAGAGCATGAGATTACTTCAGTGGAAGGCATCATCTAAACCTATTGTTGCATGTGATGGATACCACAGTTGCTAAATATAAATTAATCCAGAGGAGCTCAGAACAGCTTGGAATTAGAAAATCAAAGAAGAAGAGGAGAAGATGGATTTGTGTAGCTGAGATGTCATGTCCACCAAGGTGTTTGTCAAGCAGAGCACATGGATCAACCCAGCTTGGTAGTGGAAGGACCTTTTCAACATAAAATCTATGCTCATCAAGGAGCATGTGTAGACAGTTCATGTGAGACAAAGAAGATGGGTAGGGCCATAGTTCTAGAGCTGTGAGTTACCCTGGCCACATGTACTGACTACATTTGTGCTTCACTACCCTCAACTTTATGTGCATGTCCTTTCTGTACACTGACAGAGCATTGAATGCTTTATAAATATTTAGCTTTCTATATACATTAAATGCTGTGGTTAATATTAATTCTACATTAGAGGTTACTTTTTAATGGGAACTACACTAATGTGAGTCAATGAACTAAGATGTCAGAAAGAATCGTCCCCTGACCCACAAGGGTACCCTGAGAAATGTTAGTAGTTGTGGGACTGACTCTTGAGGACCCTCCCTGACCTGGCTAAATAAGTGCAGGTGGGGTGAGTGAGCCAGGAAGAGAAAGCCTTGCTAAATATGGGGTCAGTGCCATGTCTGGACTACAGTTATTTGTGCACTTATTGTTTATTTGGTTAGAATACAAACTCATAGACAGCAATGACTATTGTTTTTAAATTGTCTTTGTGTCTCCACATCTATCAGAATGCCTAGCACCTAGTAGGGGATTAATCAATATTCTTTGATGATTTGATTGATTCACTGATTTGCTTGAGAGTTACCAAAGGATCAGAAAAGGTTTGTGACATGCTTATGGTGACACAGCTAATAAGTTTTTGAGGATGTATTTGTTTCTAAGTATTTCTAACTCCAGATCCCATACTCATCTACTACATTAGGCTGACTCACTGGCTAGATATTACAATTAAAAATAAAATTTTCTGTAACATATTGGTGATCTAATTATTGATAATCTATTGGATCACAAAATAAGAGACTACCAAAGAAGAGTGCTCCATTAAAATAATAATGAAACTTCTCTTTTTCTTTACTCAAAATTCAAATTGGGAAAATGTTCACAGGATCATAGGAACTGACTTGTGTTGCTGTGAAATCCATAATGGAAAATGATTTTATCTCTGTATTTGGAGACCAAACTGACTTTATAGATTAAAATCAACACCTTGAATTGCTTCCCAAAGTGAGGAGGAAACTAGTGCTGACTGTGAATTTCTTGTGGTGGGGATCCGTCAGCAGGTGGGCTATTGAATAGTCCAGCAGCTCAGTGTGGTGCCAAGGAGAAGCAGGAAAAATTCCAAAGAGATGATATTACAGAACCAGAGTGAGAGAGAGCTGGATTAAGTGATCAAAGCTATGTGCTTACTTTATTATTTTCCTACATGATGAAAGCTAAGTTGTCTCACAGTCTTCTCAAAGTCAGCTTTATGTATCTTTAGTTCTCTAACTTTATATTTCTTTTGAGTATAGGATGCCAAAAATCTGATGGAAAAAAGTAAGGATTCTTCATATCTACTACAGAAGTGCTGAACCTTCTCGATATTCATTTATTCATTCACTTATTCAAGAAACATTTATGAAGTCCCTACTATATGCAAAGTAATGTGCTCAGTTTTGGGGATTCAAAGACAGAAATGAAACAGCCCTTGTCCATCAAAGGTTTTGTGTTCCATGGGAGGGGAGGAAACAACATGTCAAGTAAGTGAGGAAATACACACACATATCGATTTACATATCTATATAGCTAGCCATACATATAGATAGAGATATAGCTATGTGCCTATACATATAAATGTACACATACTTATGCATATATATGCGTACATATAAAAAACCTTACATATATACACAATAATACCATAGTGACTGGGCCTATAACAATTAGGGCATTTAGGATAAACTACTGTAACCCAGCTATAGGATTTCAATGACTAAATGTCCACGGAATTTCTAAGCAAAGAAAATTATTTCAGTCCCAGGAGAGAACAAATATAAGTCAGCTTAATATCTCCTGGCCTATGTACTATTATTTTCTCACTGTGTCTGATAAGTGATGAGATGGTCAGAATAAGAAGTCCTTTATTCAGTCTTTTTATTTATTTATTTTTCTTATTCCAGACTTGTGACCTCATCAGTGTGGGAAATCCATGTGTGGTTGCTCACTCTCTTAATGCAGTTGTTCATCTCATTTATTATTGGAAATCTTGAATAGATCTCTGAGGGCTCCAAGAGATTAGATGATTTGTTTAAGGTCATTCAGAAAGTATATGTCAAAGATAGGATTTGAGACAAAGTCTCCTTGTCTCAAAGGAAAGCCCTCAAACTACTACCCCGTGCTGCCTTGGTACTAGTTTAACCTTTAAGAAATTGTCAAATAGTGAAGCACAAAAATGTTCACTTATTTGAACAAGGAGATAGATCTTCTTCTTTCTATTTACAGTGCTGAGATGTCTTTTCATAATATCTAAAGAAACAAAGGCTGGAAATTTAAAAGCCAGGACCATTCTAACTCCAAATAAACTTCCACATTCTAAAAGAAGCTCATTTATGGTATCTCCAATGGATATGCCAAGAACATACCCAATTTTCTGATAAAAACAATAAATGAAATATCTTTAATTAAAGATAATCTGGTTGTCTTTAATACAAATTTGGGGATGAAACACAGTCATCAATATGGTTAATTCCCTCACTAATGTAAGTTGTGATCTATGACTTCACATCCTATATAGTTGCTGAGAAGATAAGGACAAAAATTAAACTGAAATAATATCTATTGGATATACAAGCATATATATATATATATATATATATATATATATATATATATATGTAGAAAGAATATAAAGTCAATAAATATAAGTGTATACAAAATAATTAAGTCCAAGATAGTAGGAGAGGAAGATGCTAACAATTTTTGGAACAAGAAAAGCTAAATGCAGAGAAGAAACCTGCTGCATCTTAAAGGAAGAGGGGGATTCTGTAAGACAGAGGTAAGGAGGGAAGAGATTTCAGTCATGGGAGATGGCCAATGCAAATAAATGAAGGTTGGATATGGAGTGCTGTGTATGAGGTTCAGAGAGAAGGTCAGTTTGGTTGGATCTCACAGCCTGGGAGATAAAAGTAATGCCCAAAGTGTCTGGAAAGAAAGACTGTGCCAACTGTGTAGTTCTTTTTTAAAAAATTTTAAAAATTATTTAATTTTAAATTATCAACAATCACTTCCATAAGCTTTTGAATTTTTAATTTTTCTCACCTTCCCTCCCACCTCCCTCCCCAAGATAGTGTACAATCTGATTTAAGCTATACATATATATTCCTATTAAACATATTTTCACCTTAATGATGTTGTAAGAATTAGAACCAACAGGAGGAACCACCAGAAAGAAGAAACAACACCACAGAAGAAAAAAAATAGCAAATAGTATGCTTCAATCTGCCTTCAAACTCCATAGTTCTTTCTTTAGATATGGATAGCAGTTTCCAATACGAGGTCTTTGGAGATGTCTTAGAACCTTGTTTTGCTGAGAAGGGCAAGTCTATCAGTATTAGTCATCACACAACGTGGCTGCTACTGTGTACAACGTTCTCCTGGTTCTGCTCACTTCACCAGCATCAGACTATACAAGTCATTCTAGGTTTTTCTGAAGTCAGCCTATTCATTATTTCTTGTAGCAAAATAGTATTACATTACGTTCATATATCACAACTTGTTCAGCCATTCCTCAATTGATGGGCATCCTCACAATTTCCAATTCTTTTCCACGACAAAAAGAGCTGCTATAAATATTTTTGTACATGTGGGTCCTTTTCCCATTTGTATGACCTCTCTGGGATACAGCCCTAGAAGTGCTATTGCTGGGTCAAAGGATATGCACATTTTTATAGACTTTTGGGCATAGTTTCGAATCGCTCTCCAAAATGGTTGGATCATTTTGCAACACTACCAATGATACATTAGTGTTCCAATTTTCCCACATCTTCTCCAACATTTATAATTTTCTTGTTTTGTCATGTTGGCCAATCTGATAGGTGTGACGTAGTTCCTCAGAGTTGTTTTGATTTGCATTTCTCTAAACGATAGTGATTTAGAACATTTTTTCATATGACTATAGATGGCTTTGATTTCTTCATCTGAGAATAGCCTGTTCATATCCTTTGATCACTTATAATTGCGGAATGACTCATATTCTTATAGATTTGACTTAATTCTCTATATATTGTAGAAATGAGGCCCTTATCAGAGAGACTGTTTGTAAAAATTCTTTCCCAATTATCTATCTTCCTTTTAATTTTGTTTGCATTGGCTTTGTTTGTGCAAAACCTTCTCAACTTAATGTAATCAAAGTTATACATGTTGCTTTTTGTAAAGTTCTCTATCTCATTTGGTCATGAATTCTTCTGTTTTCCATAAATCTGATAGATAAACTATTCCTTGCTCTCCCAGTTTGCTTACAGTATCAGCCTTTATATCTAAATCATTGTGTAGTTCTTTAAAAGCTTAATGGAGAAGTCCATATTTTATCTTAAAGGTAATAAAGAGGCACTGGAGGTAACTGAGTAAGCGAGACACATGGACCGTTATACACTTTCAGAAAATTACCTTTACAGCTGTGTGGAAGATAAACTCTATTGAGGAGAATTGTGAGGTAGGTAGACCAGTTAAGATGCCCTGGAAATAATCCAGCCTAGAAGTATTAAAGGCCTGAACTACAGAAGTGACTATGTGTATAAAGAGAAGGTATTTGTTGCAAGAGATGTTTTGAAGACAAAAATGCTAAATTTGACAACTTAGCAGCACAGGTGAGAGGGAAAAGGACAGAATATTGTCAAGGTTAAGAACCAGGGAGCCTGAAAAGTGACTTTAGAGAAATAAGGAATTTTAGAAGAAAGGAACATACAGGGGGAAATAGAATGAGTAGACTTTTGGATATATTATTAATATGTGAAATGCATAATACTATATTTATATAACATGTATTTATATATTAGTTCATATTTTATAATAAATACATCATGATATATTTAAATAATTACCAATATAAAATACATTAACTTTCATATTAATAATAGCTAATATTTATGTAGCACCTATTATGCTCAGGCACTATATTAAGTGCTTTACAAACATTATCTCATTTGATCTTCACAGTATTGTCAGGTGAGAGTGATGTATCTATACTTAAGTTGAGGTAACAGACAAATTGAAGTTAAGTGAATTTCCACAGTTCATAGAGCTAGTAAGTGTCTGAGGCTGGATTTGAACTCAGGTCTTCCTGACTCTAGGGCAGGTAGATGGCACAGTGGATAGAGCTCCCACACCTGCAGTCAGAAAGATTGATCTTCATGGCTTCAAATCTGCCCTCAGGCACTTAGTAGCTGTGTTATCCTGGGCAAGCCAATGAACCCTGATTGCCTCTGTTTTCTAAGCTATAAAAGGAATTGGAGAAGAAAATGGCTAACTGCCACATACTACAGTATATTTGCCAAGAACCTCCCCCCTGAAATAAGCAACACAGAGTTAGACATGAATGAAAAAAAAATGACATACACACATATACATACAAATATATGTTTGTATATATACACATAGATATTTATATATGCATTTATATGTATACATAAAGTATAGTAATAAGAGAAATAGCTGGTACTAATATTAGAGAAAGCTCATCAGATGAGAATTTCACTCTTTTCCTTGCCAACTTTACCCCCTCATTTTTCCTCATGCTTTTATTGATTTCTCCAGTAGATTATCTCCACAATCACTCCCAATTTCTCTATATCATTTCTCCCTTTATCTATAGGTTCCATCATTACTCACTTCAAATATGCTCAACTCTTCTCAATCATTAAACATATCTTAATTAGATGATGCTATTCCATCCGGCTTTTATCTCATACCTCATCTCTTTCATAGCCAAATTCCTAGAGCAAAAAAAAAAAAAGTCTAAACTTCTTTTCCTCTCTTTCCACTCTTCTAAATACTTTATAATATGATTTTTAAACCTCATCACTATAAAACAATGTGTTCAAACTAGTATTGCTCTCTATTTTAACAAATCCAATGCCTTTTCCTCAATATCCATATGTCCATCCTTTTCAATCTTTCTGAATTGCCCTAATTTCTTTCTACTGTTCCTCTGTTTTACCAACACCCTAAATGTTATTTTGATTTGGATATCTTGCAAGCAGCTATAACTCATAGTACTCATTACATTTCCCCCAAACCCATTCCTCTCCTAAACTTCCTAATTTTTACTGATGTCACAACCAGCCTTTTAGTTCACTTTGTCATTTTCCTCAACACCTCACTCTTACTTCACCTATTTAGTCAGTTACCAAATCTTGTTATTTCTACCTAGGATGAGGACTGAGTAAAGGCCATCAAATTTGGCAAGTTAGAGATCATTGGTATCCTTAAATCACGCAATGTAACAGGAGTTGCTTGACAAGGTTGAAAGCCAGATGGCAGAGTGAAGAGAGGAAGAGTGTAGGTAACAAGTATAGAAGAAATGAAAGAGTTTTTATTTGTAACAAAAAAAAATAGCAGAACTTGATGGAAAATTCAATATAAAAGATCCAGAAGAAATGCAAAGAAATCATTGAAGAGTCAAACTATTTACATACACACACACACATACATATGCATATGCATATATATGTAGATATATGTGTGTATATGAAAATGTTATCAATATTTTTAAAGCTGTCATCATTAATAAGATTGTTTGGAAGAAAGGTTGGTGCTGAGTTGTGTATGATGAGGTGATTCTAAAAAACAAAATTGGTAGGAGAAGGTAAAGGGGAGCAATTATATTATAAAAATGGGGCATGAAAGTAAGAACTAATACAAAGAAAGCAGGTAGGGGTGGAGGGTTGGTAATGTTGGAACCTTACTCTTACTTGGGTTGAAGAGAAAATATCATATACATCTGGAAGGGTATAGAAGTTTTCTGAATATGTGGAGAGACGCAAAAACTGGGGACAGGGTGGGGGGACTTTTAGACTTGTTTATAGATTGGGATTTGGGAAGGTTGGGATATGGAATGGGGAGGGACTTACTTTTGGAGCAATGCATGGCTTGGGATTGGGGGATGGGGGGAGAAGGTGGGGGAAGTCTTGGAGGGTTGGGTGGGATGAGAAATGGAAAGGTGGGTAGAAAAGATAAGGTAAAAAGAGAGCCAAAGAAAGAAAATAGTGAGTAAAAATAAGATGGAAGGAAAGTCACAAATAGTGAACAAACTGAATGTGAATGACATGTTTATAGCAGCTCTCTTTGTGGTGGCAAAGAACTGGAAATTGCATGGATCCTCATCATTTGGGGAGTGGATAAACAAATTATGATGTATGGTTGTGATGGAATACTACTGTGCTATAAGAAATGATAAGCTCAATGGTCTTAGAAAGTCATGAAAAGACTTGCATGAAATAGTAAAGAGTAAAGTGAGCAGAATGAAGAAAACATTGCATACAGTAACAACAAAATTGTTTTTAAGAATGACTTTGAGCAACTAAAAAATTTTGGCTATTATAGATATACAAATTAAAGATAAAGGACATATGAAGATACTATTTGCATCCAAAGAAAGAACTGATAAATAGAAGTATGTATAGAATAATTTTACATATATATATATATATGTGTGTGTGTATATATATATATACATATATATACACATATACATATATATGCATACACACACATATATACACATTTTTATATACATACATATGCCAATTTGTGTCTAAAGGTAGACATTTCTAGGGCAGGGTAGGGGAGGGAAGAGCAAAAATGAAAAATATTTAAAAAAAACTGTTGTATATGTTTAAAAGGAATAGCAAGTTGTACTTAATAGATGTGCAGACTCATGTGCAATCATCTTTTTTAAAGTTGCTATGTTATGGAAATGCTTGTTTTACTCCATAAATTAAAAATAAATTTATAAAAATAAAAAACAAATACAGGTACAATTTAAATATGGGCAGAGGGAAAAAGGAAAGAACAAGGCAACTAATACACTGAGAGAAAAGGAGGGAAATCTGCAATGAGCAGCAATATAAAAGGTGGATGTCATATGTGTAGATTATATTATCATCTGTCTCCAGAGGCTATTCCACTGTGTCCATTCATATATAAGCCAGGCAGATACAAATTAAAATTGTCTGCACTCAAAGCTGTGTTATTTTTGGAAAGGAGGATTTTGTGAATTTATTCGTTCTATAAATGTTATTTTGTCTAGACTATTGTAATCAGAGTAGGGATCCCCTGCTGTACTCCTAGTTGTTGATGTATCTTAATTTTTATGAAGCTAAAATTGATAAGCATTTTGAATTCCCCCAGGGAGAGTGGTCCACATCAAATGGTCCCACTTTCCACAGATTGCTCCAAAAGTGATTCCCTTACGTTGGCAATAGCCAAGGTAAGCTAGAATTTGATTGAGGCATACATGCTTCACTGTGATGATAATTTGCCAAAGCAAATAATCATAGCAAAATATATTTAGAGCCAGAAGAGACCTTAGAGAACATGTAGTTCAATCTTCTAATTTGACAGATGGGAAGCTCAAATCCATAGAGGTTAAGAGCTTTGCCCAAGGAAACAAAAATAGTGAGCTTTAGAGTTTACATTGGAAATGAGGTCCCTTGACAGCTCCTTTTCTCTGACTATAGCATGTGTCACAATCATAAATAAGCACCAAATAGAGTCATTACCAATGCATCAGTCTCACCATTTTGAAAAAAAAAGATAAGAAATTTCCTATATGTGAACAGATTTCCTGTCTCACATATCAAACAGTCAAAAACAAGATTGTAATGGAAGACCAAAACTTAGCATTGTCTCATTACATCAGTGTTTTCTTAGCAAGAGGAAAATGTGCTTCTGATCATTTACCTTCAGTAAGTAATAAAAATAGACATATAATATAATATAGCCCCAAAATTTGATAAAGCATGTTTTTATTTGAAAATGATCCATACTGGCACCTTGACTGGATGAGAAGTTGAACAGTTTCACTTGAGTCTTATTTATTCTAATATCTCAGTGCCCTATTGAATTTCCACTGCTTTAAATTTGGTGTCATATCTAGGCCCTAGTGAATCTTGGTGTAACCAGCAAGTGAATGAGCCCTGATTATGTCTTTATACTCAACACTACAGATGTAATATCATGATTGGAGACATTCCCTCAAAATGAAAACCTGTAATATCTTTGCTAGAGATAATGATTGAAATTGAATCAGAGTCAAAGCCAACAGTCTGGATCTGTCTGGTCCAAAGGTATTTATCTGAGTTCTGGGTTTCAAGGGAGGTAGAGGGGTGGGGGAGGAGTGTCAGTGTAGTTTCATAGAAAGAAGCCTGTCACATGTCCCAGAGCAGGTATAGAATAATCATGCCTCCATGCTGCCTTCACAGGCAAAATGGTATATTGAAATTTGTAGTTAAAGTACTTTTACTGGGTCAAGTCTGATCTTTGGCAATTGCAGCATGGATCTCCAGCTCTCTGGGTATCAGGTCATCATCTCTGACATTAGAAGGTCAAATGAGAAGGAGTCTAAAGTACCTTATACCTCTAGATCATCACTCCATGATAACCAACACTTAGAGTAACAACTGGAATTTTTTGGGTCAAGTAATACAATCTTTCCTTTAGCAAGGAAGGCAGCATGAGCTCCTGTAGAAAAAATACTTGCTGTGGAGCCAGAAGACCTGTGTTCAAATTCTACCTTTGATGTTTACTACGTAAATGATTTTGAGAAAGTCACTTAAAAGCCATCTCTTTGCTTTTTTTGTTCCTTCATCTATAAAACACAGAAGTTGGAATAGATGACCTCTAGTGTTCCGTGCATCTCCAGATGTATGATCTTTTAATTAGCGTGAGGTATGTCTGCATTTGGGGAATGGGAAGGAGCCAAGATACACTTTTTTCATGGCAAAGAGACAGAGACCCCAAATTACATCTGCAAGGCTATTTCTGGGAAGATCCCTGTGCCACAGTTAAGGGGGTATTGGTGGCAGAGTGGGATGGAAGATCACTCCTCCTTGGCCAATTATCAGGACATTCCCTATTATAACTAGTTATTCTCATAAACAAGGTGCTAATATTTGCTGTATCTATACTGTCGAAAGAATATAGGTATCATCTTTGCCCTCTATATTTGATACCTAGAGAAACAAACAAACATTTCCTTCCACTTGTCATGACTCTGTCTACAACAGTGCTGCAGAAAAGTGTTAATCCTCACCCAGAACAATCAATAGAGAAATGAGTATAAGAATTAGTATATGAAACATTTTATGCTTCATATAATCATAGCACCTCAATGTGTGGCTTTTTTTTTTGCTTGACTGTTGCTACTGGTTATAATTTTATATATATACATATATATGTGTGTGTGTGTGTGTGTATATATGTATATAATATATATGTATCTACATATATATATATATATGTACGTATATACATATATACGTACATATATACATATATATAGATACATATATACATGTGTGTGTGTGTGTATATATATATATATATTTTCCCTAAAAAGGAGAGAAGGGAGAGGGAAATAGAATAGACTGAGTGAGGCAAAAAAGTGATGAGTTAATAAATGAATGTATGGGCAGTAGAAAAAGAGATTCAGAGTAAAAAAGGTAATTGGGAGAGCTTTGAAACTAAAATGATCAATGTATTATGTATTTTACAACAGAAGCTGTGAATCATGGAGATTCACTGTTTCCTAGATCATGAGCTTTTTTTCCTCCTATTCTTCATATATGGAAATGCTTTTACTTGCTGGTGTTGGTTAAGTTTAGAATAATAGTTTTAATAGTAATAATAATAGCCTTTATCTAGTTCACTGTAGAAATGCTACCTTTGAAAAAGAAAATGTTATAGAAAGATGCATCATGTTGGAGAAGCTCCACTAAAAGAACTTGAGCTTCTGAATCTGTTTTGCAGTTGAAATTTGCCCTACAGAATACAGTCACTTGCTTCATCCACCCTGGTGGTCTGAATTTACTTTTGCTTTAAGTGATTTATATGTAAGTACACAAAATGTATTTTGTCTTCTCCCGAAGATGGCAAAATTCTTTTGTGGAGTTCTGTTTTACTGTGTCAGCTTGGCAGAATTTGAAATTTGAGATGATCAATTTCTCAGGAATTAGTGACCCCTATTATAAATGGAGTGAGAACACAGAAGCCATCCCTCCTTGATGGAAAGGGGCAATGATTTGGTTCTGGTACTGAATCCAAGTAAAGAGTAATTGAATTGCCTCTGGGAAATTGTGCAGTATTTTCAATATGTGGAAGCTATAGCGCTGCACACATCTATTCTGTTTAATACCAGAGTTCTTCTTTTGTTACTTGATGATTGCTCTTCCTAGGACTCCATGTAACAGGTTTCTTCTTTTTTTTGTGCTGTGGCCACCCCCATAATGTCACATTATATTATCCATCTAAAAAATTAAAATTGTGGGTGACAGTGTAATGGCTCTGTGACTCTGAGTAGACCATAACATTTTTTTCCAACAATGAATTTTGTGAAGTTATATCATCCAGAATTCTGGAATCTGTATGTAGTAAGAAACCTTAGAGACCATCTATTCCCATCTCTACTTGAACAAAAATGGATTCTGTGGATTACTTGACAAATAGATATACAGTCACTCTTTGAAAACCTCTAGTGAGAAGAAGCCTATTACTTATTGAGACAACTCATTTCACTTTTGGACAGGTTCTAATTACTAGAAAGTTATGTTTCTGCTCCCTTTCACAACCAAAGTATTCATAGATAGAAGGAACAATACCTTATAACCTTCACAAACTGATTGAATTATCTTTATGCAATTCTTCATTATTTTCCCCTTTCAATAATCAAACTACTTAAATATGTAAGAGGCAATACCATACATTTGTATCAAATCTAAACAAACTTGTCTCAACCATCCAGCCAGATGTCCAATACTATGCTCTGGAGATAAGCGTAACAAGTACATTTCTTACATGACAATCCTTTAAATACATCAAGGCAGCTACTACATCATATTCTCACTAAATCTTCTCTTTTCCAGTTTTAATATCCTAAGTTCTTTCTTCTGTTCTTCATAAAATGTGATTCAAAGCCAATCATTATTCTATTCACCTTCTTCAAACGATTGATGTATTTGCAGAAACACAGAAACACAAAAACACAAACACATCTCTAAGGATATTTGGAATCCAAAGCAGTTTGCTTTAAACTGAGGGTTTCCCAAGGGTCGCAGAGCCAGGGTATGTCAAAGGTGAAAGTTGAACCTAGATCTCTACAGCTCTGAATATAAATCTCTATTGAATAGGTCATGCTGCTTCTATATTCCACTTTTGCTTGTAATTTCAAATTCAGAAAATACACAAACCTTATATATTTTCTCTCTCTCCTGGCATGGGAACATGTGGCTTTTTACCTATTTATATCAGACTTTTACAATATAATAATTTCCAGAATAATTGTTTCCCCTAATTTGGATAAAGCTGCTTTGATTAATTATAATATTTTGCTTTGTAGGAATGCAGTAAATATTATAAATCAAAAATTTAGGCACAAACTGAGAGCTAACAGAAATATCATAAAGAGAATAATCTTTCATCTAAAAGATTTTGGGTTTTAAATAATAAAAATTATTTTAATATAAGTTATTTTTTAGAGTATAAACTCCTTTTAAAATTTTTATTTAGTATTTTATTTTTTTTCCTCAGTTACATGTATAAACAATTTTTAATATTCGTTTTTGAAACTCTGTCGTCCAAATTATCTCCCCTTCTCCCTCCCCACTCTTGCCTTGAGAAAGCAAGCAATTTGATATAGGTTAAACATGTATAGTTCTGAAAAACCATTCCATATTAGTCATTTTGTGAAAGAAAACAGATCAAAAAAAAATCAAGAAAAATAAAGTAAAAAAGTATGCTTCAATCTACATTCAGATGCCATCAGTTCTTTCTCTGGGGATGGAAAGCATTTCCCATCATAAGTCCTTCAGAATTGTCTTGGACCATTGTATTACTGAGAAAAACTGCCATTCATAGCTTATCATCTTATAATACTGGCTCTTACTTTGCACACAGTGCATGTCACTTTGCATCAGCCCATGTAAATTTTTCCAAACTTTTTTTTTCTGAAATCATACTGCTCATCATTTCTCATAACACAATGGTATCTCATCATAATCATATAGTACAATTTGGCCAGCCATTCCCCAATTGATTTGCATCCCCTCAATTTCCAATTCTTTGCCACTAGAAAAGAGCTGCTATAAATATTTTTGTGTACATATAGGTCTTTTTACTTTTTTTTATCTCATTTGAGATACAGTTCTAGTAGTGGCATTGCTAGGACAAAGAGTATGCATGTTTATATAGCCCTTTGGGCATAGTTCCAAATTGCTCTACAAAGTGGTTTACAATTCCACCAATGGTACATTAATGTCTCATTGTTCCTCCTACATCCCTTCCACCATTTGTCATTTTCATTTTCTGTCCTATTAGCCAATCTAATAGATACGAGGTAGTACCTCAGAAATGTTTTAGTTTGCATTTTTCCAATCAATAGTGAGTTAGAAGATTGTTTGATTACTTTGTCTGGAAATTGTTCATATCTTTTCATCATTTATCCATTGAGGAATGGCTTTTATTCTTATAAATTTGACTCAGTTCTCTCCATGTTTGAGAAATGAGGCCTTTATCAGAGAAACTTGCTTCAGTTTTTTTTTCTCTGTTACTATTGATAACTGTATTTCCCTCCATCTGATCCCCCCCTTGTTTATTCTATCCTTTCTCTCTCCTTTCACCTGACCCCTCCTCAAAAGTATTTTGCTTCTGACTTCTACCTCCACCAATCTGACCTACCTTGTATCACTACCACTCCCTTCTCTTATTCCATTTTCCTTCTACTTTCTTGCAGGGTAAGATAGATTTCTATATCCAATTGTGTGTTCATGTTATTCCCTCTTTGAGCCAAAAGGTTCACTTACTTCCCCTCATATACCACCTCTTACTCTCCACTATAAAATCTTTTTCTTGCTTGTTTTATGTGAGATAATTTATCTCATTCAAACTCTTTCTCTCAGGACATTCATCTCTCACCTCTTAATTTAATTTAATTTTTTTTAATAGCTATCCTTTCACATTCAACTTACACTTGTACTCTCTGTCTATATATACTCCTTTTAACTGTCCTAATAATGAGAAATTTTTTATAAGTTACAAGTATTATATTCCCATGTAGGAAAGCAAGCGATTTAACCTTATTAAGTTCCTTATGATTTCTCTTTCCTGTTTTATTTGTTCTTTCTTCTCTTGAGTCTTATATTTAAAAGTCAAATTTTCCATTCACCTCTGGTCTTTTCATCAAGAATGCTTGAAAGTGGTGTATTTCATTGAAATGTTAATTTTTCCCCTGAATGATTATACTCCATATTGCTAAGTATGTGGTTCTTTGTTGTAATCCTAGTTCCCTTGCCTTCCAGAATATCGTATTTCAAGCCCCCTGATCCTTTAGGACAAAGTTGCTAAATCTTGCATTATCTTAACTATGGCACCACAATACTTGGATAGTTTCTTTCTGGATACTTGTGATATTTTCTCCTTGACCCGGCAGCTCTGGAATTTGGCTATAATATTCCTGGCAGTTTTGATTTTGGGATCTCTTTCAGGTGCTGATTGGTGAATTCTTTTTATTTCTATTGTATCCTCTGGTTCTAGAATATCAGAGCATATTCCCTTGATAAATTCTTGAAAGATGATGTCTAGGCTCTTTCTTTTTTTTAATCATGACTTTTAGGTAACCTAATAGTTTTTGAAATTATCTCTCATGGACCACTTTTCCAGATCAGTTGTTTTTTTTCCAATTACATATTTCTCCTCTATTTTATATTCATTCTTTTGGTTTTGTTTTATTGTTTCTTGATTTCTCATAAAGTCAGTATCTTCTGTTTTCTCCATTCTAATTTTAAGGAATTATTTTCTTCAGTGAGCATTTGTACCTCTTTCTGTATTTCATTATTTCTATTTTTAAGGGGTTTTTTTTCAGTGAATTTTTGTGCCTCTTTTTTCCATTTGGCCAATTCTGCTTTTTAAAGCATCATTTTTATCATTAGCTTTTTTGTATTTTTTTTTAACATTTGGCCTCATCTGTTTTATAAGGTATTTTTTTTTAGTATTTGTGTGTGTGTGTGTGTCTCCTTTAACAACCTGTTCACTTTTCTTTCATGATTTTCCTGCATCACTCTCATTTATCTTCCCAATTTTTCTTCTTCTTCTCTTACTTGATTTTCAAAATCCTTTTTCACCTCTTTCATAACTGAAACCAATTCGTATTTTTTCTTAGAGGCTTTGCATACAGGAGCTTTGAATTTGTCATCTTATTTTGAGTGTGTTTTCATCTTTCTTGTCACCATAGTAACTTTCTATTGTCAGAATTTTTTTTTCTGTTGCTTTCTCATTTCTCCAGTATATTTCTTGACTTTTAACTGTATATTAAGGTGCAGCTCTGCTTCCAGGGTTGAGGGTACATTATCCAAAGCTTCAGAGGTTTTGTACAGCTTTTTTTCAGAGATACTTCTAAGGACCTGTAAGTTTTCAGTTCTTCCAAGATGATATGATCTAAGTAGAGGTGTGTTTATTCCTTCCAGGCCTGTACTCTGATCTATGAACAACCACAACCATTCTTTTTTACCTTGTAATTATGACAAGTGTCCCTGCTTCACTGAAGCTACAAAGCTCTGGCATGTCAGTGCTCTTCTTCACCCTGAGACTGCCACTGAGGACTATGACTCAGATACAATTATGGGCAAGGCAACAGAGTCCTGCCTCACTGCTAGGGAATAGTCCCCTGTAGTCTCCTTCTCTGCAGTTGTTCTATCCTTTTACCATTTGTGGGCTGAGATTTCCAGAAACAGCTGCTGCCACTGCAGATTCAGAGGCTCCCAAGGCCTGCTCCTGGTTTGCTGGGACCTGGTCCAGACTGTTCTTCTCTCCCACTCAGCTGTGATAGATTCTTCCCACTCACCTGCTTGTCTTTGGCTGGAAAATTATTTCACTTCAACCTTTTGGGGGTTCTGTTGCTCCAGGAATTATTTTATGGTATCTAAAGGTGTTAGGAGGGGTTTTGAGGAGAGCTCAGGTGAGTGTCTCCTTTTTCTCCACCATCTTGGCTCCACTCCCCCTCTCCTTAGAGTGTCTATTTTAAGTTCTTTTGATAATTTTAAGTTCATTTTTTTTCCTACCTGGAGTTGATATTAGAAATAAATAGGTTCATGCATTGTAAAGTTAAGGAAATATTCATCTCTAAGGATGTTCTACAACCAAGGCAGTTTGCCTCAAATTGGTGACATTTGACTTATCCATTTATATTTATGTTGGACTGTTATGATATCATAATTTCTATAATAATTGTGTTTTGATGAGTTATTATATTTGTACTTTTTAGAAATTAAATAAATATTATAAATCAATAGTTTAGGCAAAATTTGAGAGTTGCAGAGGAGAAAATGACAAAAGGAAAAAGCAGTCTCTAAATGCAGCCAGAAGAGAGAAAAAATAAATAAGGTTTATATTTTGTGATTTTGAGGTTACAAAAATCAAAAGTAGAAAACTGAGGCAGTGTAACTTATTTGATAGAGATTTGGCATCAAAGCTACAGAGATGTAGTTTCGATTTCTACCTTTGACATATACTGGCTCTGTGATCTTTAGAAAGTATTTTATCATCTCAGTTGTCTAGGCAACTTTCTAAGACTATAAGTTGCAGAGAATGAAATGATAGAGGGAGTTTCCTAACATGGGATTTGCTTACACCAATGAAACCACAAGATCATTCCTTATCTATAAGAGAAAATGGAATGTAGCAGCCTAGCAAGTGAAATAACAAGTATTATTTGTCACACGATTATCATCCTGCATTAATGTTTTCATGCTTTTATCCGGAAAAATGGAGAAAGTAAGGAAACAAAGGAAGAATGTTTAAAATATGATTAAATATATTATTGTAATCAAATCCCTTTATGAGTTTTTCTAATTATAAAGGTTAGCATTACTGTTTCCTCCAGGAATCTTTGTTGTTGTTCACCATTTTTCAGTTGTGTCTGACTCTTCATGATATCATCTGGAATTTTCTTGGCAAAGATACTGGAGTGGTTGGGCATTCCTTCTCCAGCTCATTTTCCACATGAGGAAACTGAGGTAATCAGAGTTAACTGACCTGTCCTGAGTCACACAAATAGCAAGTGCCTAAGGCCTTTGAACTCAAGCCTCCTGAGTAAAGGGCTGGCATCTATCCACTAAACCATCTAGGTGCCTTCAAAGAATCTTTACTGTCATATACTCAGACAATTCCTGAACACTTAACATACATCTCTTAGTCTTTGCACTCATATTACATTAATGAAAGGTTTTTTTTTTAATGAGCAGAACAGTTTACTTGTACATGGGTTTAAATTATATATTTCTTAATCAGTAATATTGACAACAATAGCGAGTACTTATATGGTATCTAATATGTATCAAGCACTGATGAAAGAAGGTCATGATTTGTTGATTCTATAATCTCAGAAAACTAGGAAGAAGGGAGAAGAGAACTACACTTCAGGAATATAAAAAGGAGGCTGTAGAAGTGTGTTTCTGGTCTTTGGGAAGTCAAAATTCAGGAGATGATATGTCTCCCAAATTCCTGGGGTTCACTCATGAGACAGGAGGTGGGTTGTCTTTGGCCAACTTTTAGCAAACTTAAACAGTATTGATCAATTATGAAAAAAAAAACTGACAGAAATAGCTAATATTTTAAATCACAGAGGGAGTTAGTTATGTAATCAGATCTCAATATAACTAAAATAATCAGCCAAGTCCAGTAAGTTGACATATTTAATGGGTTTAAAGTTAAAGTTATACACATGAGTTCAAAAAATCAGCTAGAAATATAAAATGCAAAAGAAGCTTAATAGGGCAAATCAATTATGAAAAAAAGATCTGAGTTATTAGTGACCCCAAGTCAACAAAGTCAACAGAATGTCATAATGGCTACGGGAAAGAGGCAGTGAAATTAGCTCATGATGCAAAGATTATGGAACAAGAGAAATCAGAGAACCATTATATTTTACCCTGTTCAGTCCTGCTTGATACATTTTAGGAAACACATTAACCAGCTGAAGTATATACAAAGATGGTTTATTATGGTGTCAAGTATGTCATATGAAGATTAGTTAATGCAAATGAGAACACTCAGTCTAAGAGGAAGAAAAAAAACATAGAAACAGAAGTATAATGTCATCAAATGTCTGAAGGCCTTTCATATAGAATTAAACAAACTTAATTGATCCTGCTAATGGTGTGTATAGAGTGAACAATTCTTCATAACTTGATTGTCCTTCACAAAATTTGAGCTCAATTTAACTCAATTATTTTGTTCACTGATTTTTCAGTTGTGTCTATGTCCCCATTTGGGGTTTTATTGTCAGAAATACTGGAGTAGTTTGCCATTTCCTTCTCCAGCTCATTTTACAAATGTGCAACTGAAGCAAACAGAATTAAGTGGTTTGCCTGGGATCACACACCTAGCAAGTGTCTGAACCCCTGACTATGTGTCTTCCTGGCTTCAATCTCAGCACTCTGTGCATAGTAACAACTAGCTGCACCATTTCTTTATTATGAGATTCAAATACTTACCCCTTATTGAGCCACAAGCCATTGAATAAGGGCAGCAATTGGGACCTTTGTTTCAAATAGGAAACATCACTTGCTTAAGTATTTTGTCCTTTAAAGTGAAAGCTCAGTGAGGTAAAAGATTTTACGTTCAATGAACTCTGTTGTTGTTTGTCCTTACTTCTCAAAGAGTACCGTGACATTAGGAAGGTGATGTCATGACTTGCAGGTGAATCGGTTTTAAGTGAGGGAGGGCTGTGCAAAGTTACCAGCCTCATTCTCTCTCCTGAAGTCATCTGGGTCTAGTGGCATGATATAGATCAGGATGACTAGAGATGGCCCAATGAACTCTAACAATCTGAAACAACATTCTCAAAATTTTTGAATTTGTTGAATTTATTGAAATTGTTTTTTTTTTCCTTTAGGTATTTATTTGTTTTTAGTGGAGAAGGTTTTAAATTGCATATAATTCATTAGGTAACTTTCCCTGAATCATTTTCTCTCTCTCTCTCTCTCTCTCTCTCTCTCTCTCTCTCTCTCTCTCTCTCTCTACATATATATATAATATATATATAATATATAATATATATATATATATATATATATATATATATATATATATATATATTTTGTTTGTTTGTTTGTTTGTTTGGGCATTGCGGTTAAGTGACTTGCCCAGGGTCATGCAGCTAGTAAGTGTTACATGTCTGAGGCCGGTTTTGAACTCAGATCTTCCTAAATCCAGGGCTGGTGCTTTATCCACTGTGCCATGTAGCTGCCCCCATTCAATATATATATATTTTAAATATAAATTTATTTATTTTTAGTTTTCAACATTCACTTCCACAAGTTTTTTAGTTCCAAATTTTTGCCCCATCTCACCCTTCCTCCCACCCCAAGATGGCATGCATTCTGAATACCCCTTCCTCTAGTCTGTCCTCTCTTCTATCTCTCTCCCCCCTTCTCTTATCCCCTTCTCCGTCTATTTTCCTGTAGGGGCGGGATACACTTCTGTACCCCATTTCCTGTATTTCTTATTTCCCAGTAGCATGTGAAAACATTTTTTTAAACATACGTTTTTGAAACTTTAGGTTTCAAATTTTTTCTCTTCCTCGCTCCCCACCCACCCTCATTGAAAAGGCAAACAACTCAATAGAGGTTATACATATGCAGTTATGCAAAACACTTCCATAGTAGACCTGTTGTGAAAAACTAACTCAATTTCCCTTAATCCTATCCTGCCCTCCCATTTATTCTATTCTTTCTTTTGACCCTGTCCTTCCTCAGAAGTATTTCCTTCTGATTACCCCCTTTCCCAATCTGCCCTCCTTTCTATCATCCCCCTGTTCTCTTGTCCCCTTCTCCCCCTATTTTCCTGTAGTGTAAAGAAAGATTTCCATACCCAATTGAATGTGTATGTTATTTCCACCTTAAACCAAATCCTTTGAGAATAAGATTCACTCATTCCCTCTCACCTTCCCCTGCTTCCCCTCCACTGTAAGATACTTTTCTGGTTTTTTTTTTGTGAGATAGTTTTACCCCATTCTACCTCTCCCTTTCTTCTTCTCCAAGTATCATCCTCTCTCATCCCTTAATTTTATT